>NW_026267413.1:131990-135140 GCF_000697945.3 Frankliniella occidentalis | reverse complement strand
GTGAAAGAAGAGAGAGAGAGAGACAAGAGAAAGAAAAGAGAGAGAGACATGAAAAAGAAGAGAGAGAGAGACAAGTGAAAGAAGAGAGAGAGAGACAAGAGAGAGAAAAGAGAGAGAGAGACATAAAAAGAAGAGAGAGAGACAAATGAAAGAAGAGAGAGAGAGACAAGTGAAAAAAGAGAGGGAGAGACAAGAAATAGAAGAGAGAGAGAGACAAGTGAAAGAAGAGAGAGACAAGTGAAAGAAAAGAGAGAGAGACAAGAGAAAGAAAAGAGAGAGATCTGGATGTGGCTTGCAAAACTGCTTCTAAAGCAATTGTGTTGTCATCTGGAGAAGAGGAGCCTCAAGAGGAGCCTCCTTCAAAAACTTATGGCATTGAAGTAATGTCTCTAATAGCAGATATGTATTAAATGAACTAAATCTCTTTCTTCAGTTTGTGCTGTAATTGAATATTGTTGTAGGACATTCGTGATCTGCCACCTGACTCTACGGTCATTGTAAAGTTTTCCATTACAATGACAGCAGGAAAAGTGTTGCCCCTGTTATTATCTGGTCGTAATGGATGGCTACATGATGATGTAATGACCTTTGGTTTTAACAACTTTAGCTTGTTTTGAAACATTTTGTACATTTGAACTAATTTCAGATTGTGTATTATTGCCTATTATGAGTGTCATTTCCAGATCATTTTGTTTTATTTGAAATTGATTCAAGCTCATGGAACCAACAAAAGGATTCATGTGTTTAGTTCTCAATTTTACACAAAAATGGTTCATGATATACCTTCCATCAAGAAGTGGACCAAAAACGTAAATTTAAAATAGTCACATGTTGCATTCCTCTCAAGTACGGTATTTGTTATGCACCATGTATTGTAATGTTTTCTTACTGATAGGTTGACTTATTTGACTGTGATGTGGTGTTAATACCAGTCCACCTTGTCGACCACTGGTGCTTGTGTGTAGTCGAGTCAAAGGCAAAAGACATAACGTACTTTGATTCACAGGGTGGCAGAAACAGCCTCTGTCTAGAAGTAAGGAATTTTGTTTAATATTTTGAATTACTTGAAATTCTATAATTATTGTTTATTTTCAGAGTGTTTTGAAATACCTGACATGTGAGCATCAGTGGAAGAGCAGGGCTGGTCCATTTGGTCAATGGAACATGCGCCATGCCTCTAATATTGGTCGACAGCCCAATTGGTGGGACTGTGGTGTTTTTGTGTGCCACTATGCAAGGATGGTTGCGGAAGGCCAGGAGGTAACAGCCTCGATTGATTGGCTGACAACTATGAGGGAGCACATGGTCCATGAAATCTTGTCTGGTTGTCTTCAGGAGCGTAGTGCAATTGTGAGTGTTTGAGCTGGTTGCCTGGTCTTGTGTTCTTTACTTTATGTGATGTGTGATTCCACTGTTATAGTGCACTTCCCCAAAAAGAACAACTGAGGTTTTTCTCCCTCTCTCCCATAAATGGGACAACAAAACTGCTAGGCAGGGCATCAAAAACTTAGGGATGACAACATGTTTTGCTGCTGCAATCTTACAGGTAGAATTTGTATCTATTTTGTACACTGTTCAAAATTCCTTGGTATTGTTCAAAGATTAACACTCAGTTACATTTGGGAATTTCCAAGGACTTTGTTTTCTTGTTGTAATGTTGCGAAACAGTCCCGCACTGTAAGGTCAAGCATGATACTGTCTAACAGTTAAAAGTGTGATACCCCAAGTCCATCTACTTTCTAGACAGTCTCACACTTGAGTATCTAAGTATGCAGAGTATTCTAGATTCTTTCTTGCTCTGTCAGAGCAGTATTGATTTGACATATCCACGAAGTCCTTTGGAAATTCCTTACTGTCTCCTGACATTGGCACTTATTATCTTCAACCTCTGTTTAGGCACTTTTCCACTCTCCAATATTTGTGTCGTGGTTAAAAGTGAGGATGAGGCATCGCACAGGGCAACATGTTTCGGACTAGACCTCAACGACAATAAACCATGTGTGTCCTGTATTGTCTCAAAATTGTATTTTGAGTCTCTGGAATCCACTGTGGACCCAAGTGCACTAATTGACTCCCTTTCTGGTGTGATTAACTTATCCTGGAGTGTTGTCTTTTATCTTTGATGTAGTTGCACTAATAATTTAAATATTTGCTGCAACAGATTTCTGGCCTGAGTATGACAAAAAAAGACAACAGGACTGCCATGAGTTTTTGTTGAAGCTACTGGACAGTATGGACAAACAGTTCACCAACAGATCTCCCACGATTAAGTCCCCAGTCAACCAAATTTTTTGTGCAACTATTGAATCTATTGGTACGAAATGAGTTACCTTCAGTGTACTGTGATCCTGTGATGCACAACTTTATTATAACAATACTGTTTCAGTGACTTGCAATGTTTGTAAGAGACAGTCTAAAACCCAGGCTGAAATGAAAGACCTGTCGCTCAGTGTCCATCCCATCCTTACAACTTGTCTGTCACAATATTTCGAAGCTGAGACAATCAACAATTACTAATGTATTGAGTGCCATAAATATGTGACTGTGACAAAGAAGTTGGCTGTATTACACCCACCTGAGGTTTTGGTACTTCATTTGAAGAGGTACTTGAATAATTAAACTGGGACTCAAAATAGGTTTTCACAAGACTCATGGAACATTTGCTTCTCCTCCAGATTCACCTCGGATTTGAAAAAACTTACACTTTATGTTAGATAAAATCCAACAATTAACCTTGCTGGAGCAAAGTACAGATTTAACTGTGCTGTTAGTCACATTGGAGACACAGCTGGTGGTGGCCACTATATAACTGTTGCTCAATGTGCTGATCAGTTGTTTAGGCATTTTAATGATGAACAGGTACATGTCATTTCCCGTTTCATAACATTCTCTATTTATGTTTTTCTTACTACTAAATGGCAACTTTCTCTGTGTACAAGTTACTATATCAAGCCTTCAAAAAGCTCTCCAAGAGCCAGCCTATGTTTTATTCTATGAGAGAATTTCTGCATAGAAATTTACCGTTACCTACTTTGTTTGAGTTGGTATCTACCACTCAAACATTATTATTTATCTGAATTTGATATTTTATTACAATTACCTACTTTGTTTGAGTTAGTATCTAGATACTAGCTACCACTTCACACATTA
>NW_026267413.1:130532-131009 GCF_000697945.3 Frankliniella occidentalis | reverse complement strand
ATCTGGGAATTTTAGGGTCGTTTTGTATCACAAAAAGACAGATCGAGTTCGAAGATGAGCATTCTAGCTCAAAAATTGACTTTTTAAAAAATCGAGAACCGCAGGTTGCAAAATGTATTTTTTTCAAATATTTTTTTATGGGTTCCTAAGGGGTAACTCGTCAAAGTATAGCCCTCTGGGCAGAAATTTCGTCCGTTTTGCTCTACCTTGTACCGTTTCGGCGCTATGGGGCATTTCTTGGCGAAAAAACGTGAAAAAGACAAAATGGTCCATTAAATCGTAAAAAGGCTGCATGTTACAGAATTGTAAAGGGAGTAATAGATCAACCACAGGTCGCACTACACCCTCTTTTGGCCTTAAGGGTCCCTAGATCACTTGTATCTCTAAAACGTTGATTTTTGCATAACAATCTGTCAAAATTCAAACTTTTAATGAAAACCCTTACCGAACAGCATAAGTTTCATGTCCCTAATTTAA
>NW_026267413.1:130089-130422 GCF_000697945.3 Frankliniella occidentalis | reverse complement strand
CGCCAGGCGCGTCGCAGCGTAATAGTGTTTCGTGAGATATCGCGAAGCCTGTTACGCGAGACGTGGTCTGGCGTACATATAGCTAGTTTACTGTAGAGTGGGGGCGGTTAGATTGGGATTAGCCCACTCTAATAGGTATTGGTCTATAGCGCTGAGCGGCAGTAGAAGAACAAAAACGGAAGGTGGAAAGGCGCCCGAGCCGTCCCCCTCTCCTCCACTGGGCGGAGTGGGGGAGCGCCCGGGGAGAAGTAAGGTGATATAGAGATAGGTGGCCGCAAGCGGGCGAGAGTGGGGGAAGGCAGATCCTTCGCGCCACTCCGCCGATCGGTTTGA
>NW_026267413.1:128067-129227 GCF_000697945.3 Frankliniella occidentalis | reverse complement strand
CGAACTGCGCATGCGCAGTAGACTCTGCCAAGCCCCGCCGCCTCCCCCTCTCCCCCGCGCATCAGCAGCAGAGATGCAACCAGCGGTGAACTGGCTGGTTCCGTTTCCGCCGCTCCGCTTACCCGAAATACCCTATTGAGCGAGCGACTTGGGATTTTCATGGTCGTTTTGTGTCATAAAAAGACAGATCGAGTTCGAAGATGAGCATTCTAGCTCAAAAATTGGGTTTTTAAAAAATCAAAAACTACAGGTCGCAAAATGTTTTTTTATCTAATTTTTTTTATGGGTTCCTAGGGGGTAATTTGCTCAATGTTCAAGAATCGCTTATAATCAGTCACGCATGTGGCTTTAGGGGATTATAGATTTATTTAAATTTGATATTTTATTACAATTAATACAAATATTATCTTTTGAGCGGGTACATCTACTAGCTCACTTGTTAGTAAATTGATATTTCATATCATGTTTGTGTAGTCAATTCTCATGCCAATATACATTTTCATGAAAGTCCCCCTATCCCCTATCCTATTCAAACAACAGGTCGCCAACCGCCAACGACGCGCGTAAGCAGACGCCAAAGCAGACGATAAACCCGAACGAGAAAAGGCGTCGGTGCGCATGCGCCGTCTGGCTTCGGATCTGGGTGGTGGGGGTAGGCCTGCGACTGCCAGCGGAGGGGAATAGCGAGCCCGGCCAGACGAGACCTTAGGCTGGTCTCAGAATAATTTGCCTGGAACACCCTACTGAGCGAGGGACCTGGGATTTTCAGGGTCGTTTTGTACTATCTTAAGACAGGTCAAGTTCGAGGATGAGCTCTAGCTCGAAAATTGGATTTTAATAAAATCAAAAAACAACTAGTCCTAAAAATGACGTTTTTGGAAAATATTTTTTTATGGTTTCCTAAGGGGTAAGGCATCAAAGTAGAGCCCCGTGGGCAAAAATTTGCTCCGTTTTGCCCTAGCTCAAACCGTTTAGGCACTAAAGGGTGTTTTTGACGAAAATAAGCGGAAAAATGTACAACCCTGCATGCTTACACATACATTTTTACACTGCCCGACTCGGGTATCAGCGCCGCAGGCCAAGGTAGATATATGCCAGGCGCGTCGCAGCGTAACAGTGTTTCGTGAGATATCGCGAAGCCTGTTACGCGAGACGTGGTC
>NW_026267413.1:115424-118075 GCF_000697945.3 Frankliniella occidentalis | reverse complement strand
GAGCTTCGAGCCTCCGGAGGGGCGGTGCCGGGTCTTTCCTGGCTCCTTAATCCCTTTTAAGTACTCGGCGGCGCGCGCGCTGGCCTGACAGTGGTTGACATGGAGATGCGCAGTCGGTTCTGCGCATGTCAGATCCACCAATGAGAGCGCTTGCGCCCACCTATCTACATTACACCTTAGGGAGAAGTGGAGGGCAGGCGGGGAGGAGTGCGGGCGCCTTTCCATTTTCCGTTTTTGTTCTTCTACTTCCGCTCAGCGCTCTAGACCAATACCCTATCGTAAGCGAGGCTCCACGTGCCACGGAAGGGGGGAAAGACGGACGATACTCGCATGCAATTGAGCTTGTCAGTGTGCTGTGCCTTGCCCTACCATTACGCTTGAACGGCTTGTCGTGTAGGCTGGGTGGTGATAGTGTGCTTTGCTATGTTTTGTCTTGCCTGCTTGCTTCTTTCTCCTTGCGCCTCTTCTCCTTCTCTTACTGCTTGTTTTTTAACCCCTCTTCCCCCGCAGCTTACCCTGAGGATCCCAGGTTTGATTAATGGAACTTCTACTTCTTCAGGTTTTTATTTACTGGCTCCGTCCCAGTACGCTCCATGGTCACAAAAATAAAACAAGGCTCGCCACTGGCTCACAACAAGTCTCTCTCCTTTCAACGTGAAAACTCCACTGCAGAAAGCCAACGACCTACTGCCAGCGACCAAGAAAAACAATGCTCATTGACCCCGCTAACTTCCCTAAAGCTGCTACACCCTCTCTCAGTCCTTTCCCAACCATCTGCCTGCGGTCAGCTGCCCCACGGTCTCAACTGAATCCTATTAACTTTCTTTAAACTATACTAAATCTCTCTTGCCCCTCAACCCCCGAGATACTGCATTGGAATAAAAGAAGAATTTAACCATCTGGTGCCTGACTGGAGCAGTCGCGGGTCCCCCGCCCCGAGGCGATGCTGGGCGGCTAGGGGGACGCGGAGTCCGGCTGAGCAGCGACCTGCCGCTGGTGACTGGCCTCCGCGTCCTCCAACTCCATTACGGCCCTCTGCAGCTCGTCATACAGCCGTTCGATATCCCGGTCGATGGCGGCCAGGTCCATGAGGATCTGCTGCTGCTCCCGGTCGAGCAGAGCCTCTTCGACCACGCGGCGCTCGTACTCCCGCGTCGCGATGCAGTGGTGGCAACTTATGGGACCGGACCGGCAGACGGGGCACTCCTCTGGACCCAACGAGGACGGCGTCGAGCTGAGTGAGCTGAAGGAGAGGTCGAGAGGACCTTCCGGGCCGTACAGCTCCTGGTGCTCGGTGACGAGGGTGAGCCGACGTTCCTCCTCCCGCGGGGCGACCGCGGCGTCGGCGGCGTCCAGGAGGACGGCTGGGTCGTCCTGGTCATCAGCCGAGTCCAGGGGAAAGGGGTCGCTGGTCTTGGCGGACTGACGGCCCTCGCTCGGGAGTGGTGACGGAGGCGACGACCAGCGCGGGAGAGGAGACCTTGACCTCGCCCTGGACCGGGCCCAGCGCCCAGATACCTCCGGCTCAGACTCTGATGGGGATTCTGGAAACATTGAAGACAGGACCAGGTTGAGTGGGACGTCCACCCTTCGACGCCGCCGGCGGCCCCAGCCGCCCGGCCCGCCAGCAGCTTCAACAACAGTCAACAACAACAACGACGCCTCGGCCTGGCTGAAGACCTACCTGAGCCCAGATGGGTATAAGATGGGCGGTGGTGACCGCATTTCTGCCCATTTTGGGGCCTCGGGGGGGCCCGGGGGGCACTGGAGCTTGTTCTGTGGGGCACCATCGGCCCCAAGTACGGTGTGACGCACAAAATGGAAAAAAAAACTCTCTAGGTGTATTGGTTTAGAAGTTTCGTTCTGAGAAGCAAAAGAGAAAGGGAAAGAGGGGTGAAGGGGGGTGGTGCCCGTTTGGCACCACGTCCTATTTTGATCAGTAGGTCGTTAAGTACCTCCATGCCAAATTTCAGCTTCCTAGCTCACCGTGCAAAGTTGAAGTCACTAACGTCCCCACTAAAGTCGAACTCATAGCATGCGCGCATATGGCTAGGCCTGCGGAGCCGACATCTGGGACGAGTTAACAGGAGATTATACGGAAATAGGGCCGTTCGTCCCCCAAATAGGATATTCCGGACAAGCGAAGCGCCGGAAACGAAAGGCGAGGAATGCGCAGGTCGAATCTCAGCCTCGCGGCTTCTAGATCCGGTCGTCTGCTGTCAACAGGGTATTCCGCTGCAAGCCAACCGGAAACTAAAGAAGAAAAGCATGACTGCTCGATCTGTTTCCCTCTGCGCGCTCATTGGCTGACCGCCACAGCCACGCCATCTTTGGCCAATCAGCGTTCCTGAGGAGATCGGGTAATCATGCATTTCTTCTTTAGGGTCCGGTGTTGTAGCGGAATACCTTACTGCACGGTGGCGTTAGTGGTTAGTGCATGGTGGTCTGGGTGTCAATCTCGATGTTAAGAATTAAAATATTATTTAAGTAGTTCTGCTGGTATAATAGGGTATTCCGGACAAGCGAAGCGCCGGAAACGAGAAGCGAGGATAGCGCTGGTCGAATCTCAGCCTCGCGGCTTCTAGATCCAGTCTTCTGCTGTCAACTGCACCGGTGGCGTTAGGTTAGGTGGGGGTCTGAATTTCTATGTC
>NW_026267413.1:114540-115374 GCF_000697945.3 Frankliniella occidentalis | reverse complement strand
CCAAGGTAGATATATGCCAGGCGCGTCGCAGCGTAACAGTGTTTCGTGAGATATCGCGAAGCCTGTTACGCGAGACGTGGTCTGGCGTACATCTAACTTGTAAACGCGTTAAAAGACTGTTTGGTCTCTTGGTCAGGGACCAACTAAGTCCCGGAGACTTTTTAGAGGCAGTTTCTTGGGTGAATCAGGGGGCCTTGAACCATGGCATGAAAATTGATTGTAATAGTGATAGAAGTGATAGTGACAATTAGCAGTGATCAGTAGTTTTTACCAATTTTACCATTTCAAACTAGCTATATGTACGTATATGTGTACGATTTAGTAGACCATTTTGTGTTTTTTACGTTGTTTTTGCCTAGAAATGACCGGTATATGAACGGTATAAGGTAGAGCAAAACGGACGAAATTTTCGCCCAGAGGGTTCTACTTTCACGAGTTACCCCTCAGAAGCCCATACAAAAATACTCGAAAAAACTAAATATTTTGCAACCTTTGGTTTTTGATTTTTTTTTTAAGTCAATATTTGAGCCAGAATGCTCAACTTCGACCTCGATCTGTCTTTTTATTGGCTGAGCGATTAGCGAAGCCTATTACTCCGTCTGGTCGGAAAAAACTTTTTCTGTCTGTCCGTCTGTCTGTGTGTGTGTCTGTCCGCACGATAACTCGAGAACGAATAGGGTATTTCGGGTAAGCGAAACAGCGGAAACGGAACGGCCGAGCGGCTGCTGGATCCGTCTCTGCCTGCGAACTGCGCATGCGCAGTAGACTCTGCCAAGCCCCGCCGCCTCCCCCTCTCCCCCGCGCATCAGCAGCAGAGATGCAACCAGCGGTGAA
>NW_026267413.1:112722-113144 GCF_000697945.3 Frankliniella occidentalis | reverse complement strand
GGCTTCGCTAATCGCTCAGCCAATAAGCCACACGTATTGGCATTTACGGCTTCTATTCTGATTGTTGGCTGAGCGATTAGCGAAGCCCATAACTCCACTGACCCGAAAAGTTTCATTCTGTTTGTCTGTTTGTCTGTCTGTCTGTCTGTCCGCACGATAACTCGAGAAGGAATTGAGATAGCTATCTGGGAATTTAACGGTCGTTTTGTACCATGTAAAGACAGATCGAGTTCGAAGATGAGCATTGTAGCTCAAAAATTTGGTTTTTAAAAAATCAAAAACTACAGGTCGCAAAATGTTTTTTTATCTAATTTTTTTTATGGGTTCCTAGGGGGTAATTTGTCAAAGTAGGACCCTTTGGGCAAAAATTTCGTCCGTTTTGCTCTATCTTGTACCGTTTAGGTGCTAGGGGGTATTTCTTG
>NW_026267413.1:97937-104678 GCF_000697945.3 Frankliniella occidentalis | reverse complement strand
ATGGAAAAGCATAGTAATTTCCGTTTTCTTCTTCCTCGCATTCTTCTGCACTTTAGCTTTACCGGAATGCTTTATTAGCGAAGCCTATTACTCCAGTGTTGATCAAAAAGTTTCCCGTCTGTCTGAGTGTGTGTCTGCTTGTCTGCCATCACCATAACTTGAGCTAGCGACCTGTGATTTTTTTGGTCGCTTTGAGTCTTTAAAAGACAGATCGAGTTCAAAGAAGAGCATTCTAGCTCAAAAATTGGATTGTTAAAACATCAGAAACCACAGGTCCCACAAATGACGTTTTTAGAAAAACATTTTTATGGCAGTTTCCTAAGGGGTAATAGGGTGTTCCAGGCTATCTAAAACGGAAGTGAAAAAGAACAAACCAACAAACTCACTGATTTATCTGTTTCCGTCCGCCTAGTATGAGAAACTACCATGGCAGTTTGGTCCGATCCTAACCTCTCAAATATGGAGGGGAGCTCGGAACTGATCTGACAGTTTCTCATACCTGAAAGACCTCGGAGGCACGTGATAAGCTCGACCGATCAGAGCCATTACGGAAACACAGATGTCAGTGAGTTTGTTCTTTTCCTACTTCCGTTTTAGATTGCCTGGAACACCCTATTCATCACAGTAGAACCCTGTGGGACGAACTCTATCTCTAACCGTTGAGGCGCCAGCGGGAGATTTCCACATGGAAATGACCCCAAACCATTGCAATGTTTTTTCTAAGATATTTCATGGTTTCTGATGGGTCAACTCGTCAAAATAAAACCATTGGGAGCAGGATTTGTGACTTTTGAGGCCGAATGCCATTGGACAATTTCAGGGTAAGGTGATTAGAAGAAGAAGAAAAGAATAACAAACCGGAAAAGCACTGCCTTCTAATCGCCCCCCCCCCCTTTCGTCCCTCTCCACTCTCGCCCAACCGCGCCCAACTGTTTCCTGTTTTGATTATTCTCTTTTTCTTGTTATCGCGACTGAAATGGTCAACATACGAATCTTTCTCTTACTCGACCCGGGTGTCAGCGCCGCAGGCATAGGCACCTTAGATGTATGCCAGGCGCGTCGCAGCGTAACAGTGTTTCGTGTGATATCGCGAAGCCTGTTACGCGAGACGTGGTCTGGCGTACATTTACCTTGTTTTAATTATTATCAACGAAATCCAAACGTAATCCACGTAATCCACGTGATCCGTACATAATCTACTTGATCCACGTGATCCGTACATAATCCACGTGATCCGTACGTAATCCACGTGATCCGTACGTAGTCCACGTGATCCCTACGTAATCCACGTGATCTACGAAATCATAATCCAGGTGTACGCGATTTTACCCTAGTGAATTACCCCTCGATGCCTTTCTTTGAATTCGCTCTGTCTTTTTATGACACAAAACGACCCTGCAATTCCCAGATCGCTAACTCAATTCTTTCTCGAGTTTTCGGGTATACACACAGACAGACATACACAATGAAGCTTTTTCGGTAAGTGGAGTAATGGGCTTCGCTGATCGCTCAGCCAAAAATACCATCGGTCAAAGCCTAAGATGGTTATGATGTACCTCAGTCGTCCCAGCCAAACTTCTCGACTGAGGCGACGCGTCTTTAGCCCATATCTCGGTCAGTTATTGAGCTCGAAGCCTAAGACTTGGTGACGTGTTAGGCCTGTATAAGACCCAACTTTTGGCGCAAACAGAGTCATCCTAGCTCTTCTGTATCGTTCATAAAGGCTGTACCGTATCGGCCGCCCAATCGAGAAGTTTGTCTGGGACGACTATACGTAGGTACTGTTTCCCACAGAGGTTGGTGTTAAGGATGGGGGTTTGCACGGTCGCAGCACCCAGCACGCAGAGTGAGTTCATTAAATTGAGAGCAAAGAGGAAAAGTTTATTATAAACCAATGATAGCAAGCTCCTAGAAAAACAGAGTAACGGCCAGACGATTGACCGCCCTCTTTGGTAGTATTTTCTGAAAGACACTGTTCCCTTAACGGTTCATTTCGTATGTGTTGAGTTTTTTGAAAATGTTCACGGTTTGATGTTACCAAGCTTGTCGATGCGTACGCGTAGTACCTCAACATAAAAGTCTAGGCACACAGCACGTACGTTCTTCTCGTTAAACAGCTCTAACTCGACGTCCCAAATGTACTTCTCTATATTGGTAATACCCATCGCTAGGGCGGTTTGTATATCAACGGTACAGTTGCTCACGATGCGCCGGGTCTATGAGGGCGGCAAAGAAAAATGTAAATTATAACGAAAAGTAAAGGTACGCACTGAAAAAGAAAATGTGGTGCTGGGGACAGCAGTTGCTGCCCAGAAGACAGTAGAACACTGTTAAAAACTTCCGCGAAAGTTCCAACGGAACTGTCGAAAAAAAAAAATTGCCAGGAGAGTATCCTGCTCTTACCGTATATTCTACGGAAACCGCACGGGAAAACCGTTATCTTAAGTTACGGATCAACCGTAAGTCTTTCCGTAAATTTTTGACTATTGCGTTGGAAAACTAATAAACGACAGTATGAATGCTAAAATTGTATTTTGGGTGATACGGGAGTGCCAAGTGATGGCTTAGCAAAGAAGCAATAAAATCAAGATTTAAAACTCCATCGAGATCTTGACTGCTACAAGTATTTGTTTAAAATATTATTTATTTAATATTTGGTTTGATGGGGAAAATGTACGGGGTACACTGATATTTCGAATACGGACAAGTCCGTTTCTTTATTACAATCATCCCGTTATGGTCTGGTACCGTATTTGGAATTTACGGTGAGAGCCGCAAGGATTCCGTATTTAGCCTAGAAGTTCTAACAGTGAATGACATCAAGGGCATTGTGTTCGTTAACGTTGTTCTAGGACTATGTCGTTGGGGATGGGTGATTCTACCAATAGGGTGATTCCGATAAAATGGCTCGGGTCCATGTCCGCCAAAGAATTTCTCGGTTATCTCAAATATATTGTTTGTCAAGTTTCGCCGAGGTGATTTTTACCGCGTCAGATGATTACTTAAGCCTCATTTTAACTATTTTAATCAACAACAGCTACGGAGCATTAGTATGTTATAAATATCTAGCTATAATCTCACTTTTGTCTCCTTCGTCACACCCTAACCTTATCTGTGTTTTCTTCAATACCAAATGATGCTAAGGGTATTTCACCGTTCGAGATGTTTACTTTTTTGTATCATTTTCACTATTTTAGTGAACAACAGCCACACACTGTAAGTATTTCGGCCAAAATGTATAATTATTGTCCCCTTTGTCACGCTAATCGCTCAGCCAACAATTAAAATTTATAAGCTCAATTTGCTTCCTTTTGTCACACCCTTACCTAATTTTAGCGTTTCCTACAATGTCAAATGATGCCAAGGTTATTTCAATGTTCGAGATGTTTCCTTTTGTATCATTTTCACTATTTGAATGAATAACAGGTTAGGGTGGTTCATAGAAACGCTGATGTTAAAATGTTGAAATGCTTGTTGACCATATGGTGTAGTTTAGTGTGTAATGACCACCAATTTTTTAACACTATTTGACCACTATTTGGCCAAAATGGATTCGAAGTTAACATGGGATCCGAATTGAGAAATTCCACTACAAGCAATAAATTTGGACTGGAGCTGAAAATATTTTAGTGACTTTTGTTTACCAGACAAAAATCGTGATCTACCCTAAACTCCGATATAGAAAATGTGGCACATGCAGTCGCAACACGTCGCGTTCCGATATTAATATATCGTCGCACAGTTCTAGTTTCGGTCCTGAATGGTCCGGAAGGGTTCAACGGGTCGAATCGTACCGATATCAAAGTCGAAATGCTCACCAGATTTGAACGGCGAGCGCCCGAGTCCGCAGAGGCGCCTTTGTAGCCATCCGCCGCGACGATCGGCCGGCGCCTTCTAGCACGGCAGACAACGTTCCGCTACGCCACGCCACCTCAGCACGAGTCTAGACAGGTCTAGACCAGACCTTTACAAGGTACTGGTTACTGGTTACGCGGGTTAGTGCTTGGACACAGAGTTCATCTCAAAGTACATGTTTATGTACTGTGGCGGTACTACTCGCGGATGGCTACAGAGGCGCCTCTGCGGACTCGGGCACTCACCGTTCAAATCTGGTGAGCATGTCGACTTTTATAACGGTACGATTCGACCCGTTGAACCCATCCGGACCATTCGGGACCAAAACGAGAACTGTGCGACGAATATTGAGACCACTAGGTGTATTCCAGTGCGGCAAGGCGGCAGCCGCGGGCCGGGGAGCTTTGTGTCCCCTCTCTGTAGTCTGTTGCTGGCCCAGTAGTCGCCACTCTGTGATTTCAGTTGTTTTGACGGGTTTTTTGGGTCCCAGGAGTATTGCGTGCCTTCCGCTGCCTCTGCCGATTCAGTTCGGCCGGGCCATGCTCCTGGGACCCCGAAAATCCGTCAAAACAAGTGAAATCGGAGAGTGCTGACTACTAGACCAGAAAGTGGCGCCAACTAGGCCAAAGGTGACCAGTACTAAGCCAATGCTGTTTTTATTTTTTTACAATCTTTTATATAGAAAAAAAAATTAATTTTCAATTTCAACCTTGGGGGAATTTAGTTAAATCCCTCCCCTACCTACACCTTCGATTTTTTCCCCTGGCGTAACCGTATACCCACGCTTCGTGGCAGGTATTTTTGAAAAGCCTTGCACTCCACTGGCCACTACTGGGCCCCTAATCATATTTTGGTTATAGCGATGTAAGCCGTTTTCAGAGCGGTGCAGAGTCGTAGCTTTGCTGAGAAAAAAACGGGCCAACCTTGGTGGTGGTAGAGGAGACGTATGGGAACACCTGGGAAAAGTTCCAGATTTTTTCTCGGCAGGGATAAAAATGTCCCACCCTCCAAAGTCGGCTCAGATCGCAAGCGGCTAAGATTTTTCGAAAAAATGTCCTGCCATATTTTGATATGTTGTTCCTGTGGTCATAAAACTCGTTTTTGGCTAGTCGATTTTTGCTCCTTTTTTTCGAAAATTTTATTTTTCTGTGGAACAATTTTTCTAGCCAACTTTATTCAGGTGATAGAAAATAGGGAGAAGAGCCTGGCTAGCTGTCAGTGTAATATTTTACGTCATATTAACTTACAGCGGGAACTGGACATTTAAAGGGAGGCGCAAAAGATTCAGCAAAAGGCGTCCATAACATGCCCTTCGCTGATGCCATTGTGCATATGGCGGTAGTCCAGGTCCAGTGTGTGAAGTACTCGCAAAGGTTCGGGCTCACGCCTCCGGTGCATCGATGCAGTGTCACTATCAACTAGAAAAATTAATGCATATTACCAACTCAAAACTAATCAAATGTATGAGCTTGGTCACAGCCGCACATGATTGAAAGAACTCAAACCAGTTTGTAAAGCAACACTGAAAAAACAAATAGCTCACTGTAAAAAGTTTTCGCAATCTTACGAAAAAAATGTTACGAAAATGCTGAATAAAAATTAATTTGCGAAAATATTTCGTAAGTGTCAATTCACGAAACACTTTATAATGTTTTACAAATATATTTCGTAAAGAAGTTTTGGGTTATAAATAAGTCATAAAATTTGGCAAAATATGTCCAAATTTCATACTTCTTAGTGAGTACTAGATTTCACAAAGCAAATCGTAAAATACCTGTATTGTGATTTGTTAAAAACGAAGATTTCGAAAAAGAAAGCTCCCTGAGAAAATTTCGTCAAATTACGATTTATTTTCAACAGAGCACGTTGGAGGGAGATACGGTGGGGACACTGGGCTACCTGCGCCTGTCACTATTTCGGCTCCGTTTCTAGTACCTCAGTACGCCGCCGCGCGGCACTGTACACAGAATATACTGAGGCGTGGCGTAGCGTGGCGCGCCACGCGCTACCCGCCCGTGAGTGCGAGAGAGAGGTCCAAGTCGCGTACCGGCGGAGAGCGGGAGAAAAGACAAAATTTTATGTCAAGAAGGTTATGTTCGTGCAAACGGTGTATGGGATGGGATTGTTCTGTGCGCCTTTATTTACTTTGAAGCAAGTTTGGTAGCCTTTGCCAAGTTTGTTTTTTTGTTTTTTAGGTGGCGGCAGCAGCTTTGTTAAATTCCCGGCATACGAAATGCATCCTGCATGTTAGGAAAACAGATATGATGGTGGGTGCCAGCCCTCTTCTATGTTCTTGACACCCAATCAGGGGTAAGCTTAAACCGGGTGTCCACAAGGAGCTTGTCCAAGACTGTGAATAGTAGGTCTGCGTGCATTTCAGTTTTTTCTGTCACTTTTAAAACTGCCGTCCCCAACTGTAAACAGGTAACTTTTAGAGTAATGTATTTGGTACCTATTCAATGTGGCACATTTTACTTTTCTCTAAAGTACCTTGAATATAATGTCAAATAACGTGTCACTTGGCCTCAGAAGACCACCCCTGGTTCTGATTTCAAGAAGTGTTTCTCTTTCTCTGCGGTCCTCCTCTGACTCAAGAATAAGTTGGGCTGCACACTGTTCGCAATCATGTGCACAGTGCATCTTCATTTTAAGCATTTTCCTTGCAATGTAGCCAGCAAATACAGTCAAAGCAAAGTGATCAATCGGAGTTTGTAGCAATTCAAAGTCAGAAACTTCATCTTCTAGGTGAGGCATGCCTCCATCTAATATCATATCGATCATTGATTCTAATTCCACTTTCTTTCTACAGCTGTCTTCTCCCCAGATATCTTTTAGTTTTAGTAATGTCTCCAACATGTCAGCTCCAGACACATTACTTCCACGAGG
>NW_026267413.1:95013-97846 GCF_000697945.3 Frankliniella occidentalis | reverse complement strand
TATTCGCCTTTCTCATGGAGTCCCTCAGATCATCCGCCTTCCGAGACAGACCGCGCCGGGCCGCGCGGTCTGTCAAAGGCCGCGTGCCCAGGCGAGAGGTGAGGAGCGGAGACAGCGGGGGAGCTCCCCTCCTCACCTCTCACCTAGCAGGCGGCCTGTGATAGACCGCGCGGCCTGGCGCGGTCGGTCTCGGAAGGCGATTTTGCAGAGCTCTGGTGTTTGTTTGACCCACAAGCTGCTCTGATATGGCCGAAGAAATGCTGCAATAAGAAAAAGGTAGCATGAAAGTAGAGTAATTATAAGAAAATAGAATTCATTTTTATTATGTTTACATATTTACTTCTCATGCATCTTGGTTTATCCTCCTTGTCATCAGGTATGAATAATTTAAGGAGTCTGTCAAATACTCTACTTATTGGAGGGCTGTTTTGACTGTCACTAGTAGGCCCGGGAAACATGAGGCTGACAACTCATCATCCTCACCAACACTGAAGGCTTTTCGGGAGAGCCTTCCTGCCATATATGTTATCCAGGAATTCAACAAGGGTCTGGTAAAAATATTAAAAATTATACAGTATTTTTAATTATGCTTTTGTAGTCAGCAAATTATTTTTTACTGGCCTTGTTGTGTTTGTTTTCAGGGTCAGCTTTTAATCCGTCTGATGGTGAGGTAAGGGTAAAAACAAGTAATTGTCATAACAGTTAACTTATTGTTTTAATATATTCACCTGCATTCCTAGCCTGACATTCATTTTTTTTTTTTATTTGTTAGGTGCAGGTGGTCCTCACTAAGTGTAAAATTTCCTTTTATACTTTTCTTGGACTCATGTTCATAGACGACTTTCCAGTGCCATATGCTGACTAAGCCATCTGGAGGCTGCACAAAACAAAAACAAGGTAGATTATTATTAAACAGCATTTTATGAAAATTGTTAGAAGGCAGAAACTTACATTTAATTGTTTCTTGTTTAACATTCTTGTCCACAGGCCTTTCACCAAGGTGCGGGAAGTCGCAGATGCAAACATTAGCTTTCTATTTCGGTCCACAGGGTGCTCGCATGAGTTTTCATCCATAGTGAGACCAAACGCTTTCCACATCGACCTGTTCCAGGTGGCTCCGTCTGTTGTCACTTCATCGACTTTAAAACCAGCTTTCTCTGTAAGCCCAATCACTTCAACAATAATTTTATGGAGCAGCTGTCCTTTGCATGCCCCACGACTGAGGAAAGCCCCTATGGTTTGCACCCATTTCCCTCGGAATGGTTGGAACATAATAGCAAGGGCATGGTTTCCACGTTCAGTTTTGTCCTCTTCTTTTGTGTATTTGCCAGATTCACCACACCTAGAAATTGTTTTGAGGCTGGGTCATTCATTACTTTACATTTTTAAGTTTTCTATTCGCCTTTCTCATGGAGTCCCTCAGATCATCTAGAGCCATTTCATCTAGAAGACAACCTACAAAGCAGATACATAAATTGTAATTATAATAATTTATTTTTAATTTCAAACAATCTTCTTTCTTAAAAAAAATTTAAAAAAATTTTGGTTCTTACCATGCTGCTCTGCCTCTGAATAACCTTCAGCTCTTTAAACTTAGGCCCTAAAAAGTATATTTTCATTGAACCCGTAAGTTGGGCTAATGTTTTTCATTACCTGCGCTGCGCAGTGTGCGTATGCTTGGTAGAGGCAACTTGTTCTCTTCAATGAGGCGACGGTATAATTTGGGAGCAGATATCCTAATGAGTAGGCATTCATAAATCCATTCTGTGGTAACGTCTTCCCTTTTTAGACAATCCAGTCTACACCAGACGGTTTGGCGCGCGGGGGGAGCAGTGCGTTAGTTGATCGTCATAACTTCCTCCCACCGGCCAACAATCACTACTGTGCTCTAGGCCACGCCCCGTCCAGGCGCTCCCAGCCCCACAAACAATGTACACGCAATACTCCTCCAAGCCTGGCCTGAAGGTGGCCCAGGCCAGGGTGCAGGGCCGCCACGGCCCCGACTTCAACGACGAGCACCTCTGGTTGCTCGGTCTAGCGCTCGTCCAAAGCGAGGGCGATCACCACGTCGCCGCTCATTCGCCCAACAAGTGCCTGGTCCCGCAAGAGAACTCATAAGTGTTAGTCCCCGATTTTGTTCCGCCTGGAGGGTTTTGTAGGGTCAGCGTCAGCAAAGACGGACGACAACAACACAAAGGCCGTGAATCTCAGAACAAATAGTCGTCACTCTAGTTCTAGAACGCAATAACGCCTTTCTTTAATTACTAACAATAATTTTGTACTAGATTTTCTTTTATTGGGATCGTCTTTTTGTTAATATGAAATGCTAACTTTTTTTTTCTTTCTTGCATTTGGTTATGTCAAAGCATGTTTTTACCACCAATTGCTGCTCTTCAGGTATAATTCCTTTATCAATTCGTCTATTGTCTCTCTTTTAACTTTTAGTACCTGACTTCATAAATTTTCTACATCTTCTGCTAGTCCTTTGTTCTGTGTTTGGAAATAGACGACCTGGTTGTCAAGCAGAGGAAAAATAATTGGCTTGAGTGCGGCTCTACATCAATGAATTTACCTTATCTGACACATATTTAAGTTTTCTATTTGCCTTTCTCATGGAGTCCCTCAGATTATCCATTGCACTGCTACTACCTCTTTCTTTTAAGCCCGCTGTTATGCTTAAAAGCTATATAAGCGGGCTTATGCCATCGCCCCTGTGTCTGTCCGTCTGTCCGTTCCCAAAGAAGGACGTGAGCTAGAGGTCTGAAATTTTCAAGGTTTTATTGTTGTCACTTCTGGACAACGAAGCGGTTGGTGCAAATCCTGGCAACCACCC
>NW_026267413.1:92534-94835 GCF_000697945.3 Frankliniella occidentalis | reverse complement strand
CAATAGACACCTTGCTCTCTAAATAGCCCCAGCGCACGCTGCCCAGCACTCATACCAAAAATTGTGTTCAATTGTAAAAGTAATGATTAAAAGGCTAATTCAAAGAATTATCACGCAAAAAGACACATCAAGAACAAAAACAATGCAGCGATCAGGCATGAAATGCCTACATGACGTCCAAAAGCAGATTGTACGAGTGGGAAGCTATAAAATAGAAAATTTTCTGAACTACGGGTCCGTTTATGGTTAACAAGAATTTTTAACGTTTTTTATGGTCCGTTTGGCTCTATCTCTCACCGTTGAGACGCTAGAGGGAGCTTTTCTCACAAAAGTGGCCTTAAAATATGTGATGATATATGTGATGGTCTCCACAGGGGTAGATCGTGACACAAGAACCCTCTGGGCTAGAATGTCGTCCGTATCGCTTTCACTGTTTACTGACGAAAGGGAATTTTTCTTACCGAAATGGCCAAAACAGAAAATGTTTTATTTTTTTCA
Source organism: Frankliniella occidentalis (assembly GCF_000697945.3). NCBI lineage: Eukaryota > Metazoa > Arthropoda > Insecta > Thysanoptera > Thripidae > Frankliniella > Frankliniella occidentalis. Next base: position 94,337 of record NW_026267413.1, on the reverse strand, counting down.
GGAGTACTTACACTTTTGTCTGAGAAGTATGCCGTCGGTTCAAAATTTTCTTCTAAGCAGAAGAGTGGGCTTATTTTATGGTGGCACATCATTAGTAAAATGGTTACACTCCCATGCAAACAAAACAACAACAAAAAAACAACATTTATTTCGTTGTTTTGTTGTACTTCACAAGCTGCTTCCTTTCTATCAGTAATTATAGCAAAATCATTGCGGACACGTTCGGAGTTATTTTGGAGTAGTAACTTAGAAGGGATTTGGCATAACTTGCATGTTTTCTACAAACTGCGGCACACACAGCCAAAGATGTTCAGCGTATGAAAAGAATGCTTCGTTTGTTGAGTTTTGATTACGAAGTAGACAGCAAAGGTACCCGGCAAAAAGATGGTTCAAAGCGAGCCGTCACTCAAACGGGCCGAAGGCCCGTTTCCCGATGGAAGCTATATTACACCAGGAAATTATATTAATTCCTTTAAATCCCTTTATCAGCAGTGGGTTAGCCCGTGTCCCAACCAGTATATTGGATGGTGTCACTGGACTCTGTGTGCAAACCATTTAATTAAATAATTATTAAACAGTTAAAAAGTGAATTTCTTCTTTAATTTATTTCTTGTTCATAATGAGTGACCGGTCCAGGGTCGCACGGTAAAAAGGGCTTCTTGGATTTCAAGCGATGTACTTGGTTTTCAAGACAGTTTTCAAGGAATCTACTTGAATTCCAAGATTTTCTCTTTACCGTGGGGGGGTGAGGGGGCTACTTGATTCAAATAGTCTTGCTCTAGAAGAGGGAGGAGGCTGCAAGAAAAATATTTGTATACCTTGCATCTCAGTTTTTAACTATTAGGAAATATTTTTTTCAAATTTGCTAGACCTGTGAGTGGACACCAACCCTTGGGCTTGATTATTTAGAGGGGCTAGACCTTGGGCTGGGTGAGAACAGCTTTACAGTTTTGGCAGTTTGAAAACATATTGTGATCTGACTAGTGATTATATGGTTGGTGTTGTTTGAGGTGCAATAGAAATCTGGGGGGAACAATATTAAAGGGATGGAAACCTGAGGCAAAGAATGTCGGAAGTGAGTGGGGAGATGGGAAATGCCAAATATCCTAGGCACGGCATTTGCCTTTAGGGTTGGAATGGTCTTGGCATACGTGTGCACGAAACGATGGCAACTGCGCGACGTTTGCAACTGCGCGAGGTCGGTAACTGCGCGAGGTTTGCTACTGCACGAGACTAGCAACTGCGCGAGGTTTGCCACTGCGCGCGGACTGCAATTGCGCGAGGTCGAATTGTATCGTTGGCAACTGCGCGTGGTTTTCAACTGCGCGAGGTTTGTAACTGAGCGAGGTTTCCAGCTACCCGAGGTACTTGTCGACACTTGCATCTGCGCGCGGTTTGTAACTACGTGACGTGTGCAACTGCGCGAGGTCGATTTATATCGTTTGCAACTGCGCCGGGGACGCAGCTGCGCGAGGTCTGCAACTGCGCCGGGGACGCAGCTGCGCGAGGCCTGCAACTGCGCGTCAGACGCAGTTGAGCGAGGTATGCAACTGCGCAAGGTCATAGAATATGAGGCACGTTTAGCGAGGTACGTTAGATCAGGATAGGTTTCGTTAGGTTACGTTAGGATATGAGTAGTAAGTAACCCCCATTGTAGCGGCCGGCCATCTTTACCCCCCGTTGTTGCGGTGGCCATTTTGAATTTTAGGGGTGTGAGAAAATACCCCCCATTGTTGCGGGGTGTTAACCTAAACCTAAATGGTGATCTTATCGGGGCCTAACCCCGAACCTAAGGCGTGTGAC
>NW_026267413.1:78906-87009 GCF_000697945.3 Frankliniella occidentalis | reverse complement strand
AGTTGTAGTGCTAGGCGTGGGGAAAAGTGTATTTCCGATTCATCGTCTGCATCGTATGGAATAAACCGTAGTCTATTGTCATTGGTGATTTGCAAAAATTGGCCTTCACGTGCGCCAAACTCACTTTCGGTCAAAGCAATTCGAACAACGATCAGAAAATCAAGAATCGTGTTGTAACATCCAGGGGGTATGTACACCATATCGATCGAGTTGCCTTTCTTAATACTTATGATGTTTTCACCCTCCATGACCTGTGCTATTGTGTTAGGATAGTGTAACTCAATGAGCGCGGCTTGCCAACGGCCGTGGAGTTCCATGCGTTGGTCCAGTTCCGTTTTAAAATGGGATGTGGTGTTGTTTGGATAAAGTTTCGGACTTGCATTGCTCGGTAAAAAAGCGTAGAAATCCATTATACTAAATCAGAATCCAAAATCCAGGAGCGACTTTTTTCAGGATAACCTCTCCAATGAACAAAGTGCTGACGACTACCCTTTTTGCCTTTGGAACGCACTATATATGCTATTTTGAACGCCTCGGGCTTGGTGACCTTCTGAAGCTCTGCCTCATAAAACGTGCCTTGAATCGCATCCTTATCGAGATCCTCCAACCTGTACACCGGCATCGTATGAGGAATGACCTGAACGATCTGAAATATCTCCTCGCTCCAGTTCCACGTGTACCCTTTTTCAAAGGTTTGTTTTTCCCGACTGATTCGGACATAGTCACCTACTTTAAACTTGGTTTTCTTATTAGTGGGGTTAAGTCCATGGTACAGGTTATTATATACCTCCAGAACACGCTCAGGTGTCACATCCACAGGTCTCATTTTGATAGAACGGTGATAAGTGTGGTTGTATGCACTCACAACATCAGACAGCAGCCCATCCACGTAATTGTATTTTCCAGTGTGAGTAAACCGCTTAAACAGTTTGGACTTGATGGTGCGCTGCCAGCGCTCCACCACGGAACATTTAATGTCGGGATTATGTGTGTGAATGTACACAATGTCATTATCTTTCAGAAATTTTTGAAAAATTTTGTTCATGTATTCTTTTCCCTTATCAGAAAATAGGCATGTTGGTCTACGCTTCGTCCCTCTAAAAATAGATTCAAAACCCTTTACAATAGAGGGACCTGACTTATCTTTAAGAGGAACAGCCCAACCGTATTTTGAAAAGACATCAATTACGCATAAAATAAAAGTGAAGCCGTTATTATCTTTTTTAATGGATTGAAAATCGGACAAATCAGTTTGCCAGCTCTCATCTATATTATCAGCATAAGTCGCATTACGGGGAAAACGACGCCTCGCAGGCTTGTGCAGTGTGTACGCGTCTTCCCCCTGCAGAAACTCAGATGTCTTTTCTTTTTTCTCACCTGTGGCGTTCCACAATTTCCACGCTGTACTATAGGCAGCAGGGTGTGCAGGATCATGGTAAACTTTACCAAGTTTTCCAGCCATTTTTCCCTATTTGTTTTTTGACGCGTTTTTTAATCTGTTTCTTGGCCCGCTTTTTAATCTGATTTTTAGGTTTTTTCACTTTATCTATCGCTTTAACGACAGAACCGCTTCTAACAGGCCTTATTCCAAAACCACTTTGATTACGAGCCGAAATAATTTCGGTTCTACGAGTCGAGTTTGATATGAGTTCGAGCGGGATGTTTAAAGCCGCGAGAGCCTTAATGAAATGAGAAACTCCGACAGGTTCAAAGTTTTTCCTTGATCGTGTAAGGTCTGATATAAGATCAATAATATTGGAGTTTGGCACTGCTTGATCGTTTATAGACACAGTCCCTGTAGAATCCCAACTGACTTGTGAGTCTGTTTGGCTCAAATAGTCAAAAATTCTCAGTGCAGGCGCTTTATATGTTTTCGGGAGAGCTGCTGCGAGCTGCTGTCGCATCACCCCTCCACTCTCACTTTCATCTTTTGAAAAATCACCCACTGAAATCTGGACAGGTTTTTTCTTTTCATTAACGAAGTAAAGATAACGCTCTAAAGCCTGACTGTAATGTTTCCACTTTTCTGAATCATCAGCATATTTTTTACGCATGATTAATTCCATCTCTGCATCGAGTGAACTCGACTGAGTTTGCGCAGTAGACGGTGTGGGGTCATTTAGCTTAGCCACACTCTCGTGTGGCACAAGCACCATTTTATGTGTGTGATTCATTTGAAAAGACTAGGAAGCACGGATGCGACGGTCGAAAGAAGTAGGGGGAGAAAAGTACCTCCCTTTTGAAGGAGTACCTGCTTTTTAGTTTTAATACCTTTGCCCCTTTGTGCTAGGTGTCTGATTTGGGTGCGATATTTTTTGAGTTTTGACCTTTGACTTGCAGTAAGGGGGATATTTCCACTGAGCAAATTGTCACAAATTTCACAAATAGCGTAGATGATCGTTTTGTCTGATTCCTTTAGAATCGCTTTACGGAGATTAGGTTTAGCTGACTGCAGAACCTTAAGCAACGCCTTATTATGGGTGTTTACGGCAGGAGCCATTGTCAACGAATGATTCAGACTAGTGCTAATGCCTCCCTTTTATACTTCCCTTTTGGGATGTAAACGACCGTGGACTCACCAGGGAAAATGAGAGTGCGTGTGCGCAAGTGATCAGCCTGATTTGGTTTGAAATCGAATATAATGTACGTGAACCCGGCCTTTGTGGCGTCGTGATAAGCCTCTAGCAAAGCACGAAAATGGGAAGGATCGACTTGCATGCAAAACGTGCGTATCTGTGCCAAGTCACGGCTTGTTTTAAACAGAACAATATAATGTGTGTTCAAACTTATCTGGCGAAGGCCGTCAGGAAATAAACATTGACTCAGAAAATAAATGCTAAGGTTTCTGTGATGAGAACCCTTAATGAAAAAATTTTAGGATTTCTTTATGGTGTGACTTAATCTCATCCATAAAATCATCAATGACAATAAGCTTTGGGCCTTGGCCCGAGGGGTGGTCTTCCGGCAAAGGGAGTTCCTGTCGGAAATCGACTTTGTCTTTCAGCTCATCGTAAAGTGACTGCCACTCAGAGTAAAAAAAAATGATTTGTTCAAATTTCGTATTGAACATCTCATCTCTATTTTCAATCAGACGTTTCATGAAAAAAGTTTTCCCGCTTCCCGTTCCACCTACCACGAGGGCGGTGCAGGGATGTTGGAACCTGAGATCCATCGCGAAGACTGATGGTCGACTTAGTGTGGGTGTTTCTTTTATAGGGGCCTAACCAGCTCCTCCCCTGCGCCGGTGGGGCCTGCATGCACCTCCCCTGCGCTAGTGGGGCCTGTCTGCCTCTCCCCTGCGCAATTAAAATGACTTAGGCGTCGCCAAGGAGGTCCATGACCTCAAGGAGGCCTTGGTCCTCCTCAGGAGCCATAGTCCACGCATTGTAACCGTGTGGGACAGTGTGTTCTACGCCAACTCTGCGCCGCTTGGTGTTCACGGCTTGCCACCTTTTTGACGTGGGGCGAGTCACAATTCTCCAAGTCGGCAACCGGGCAATCTGGCGCGGAATGGGCACCACCATCTTGTCCCGCTCCCCCATCACCATAGCTTTGAGGTTCTCAAAAGTGATGAGATCATCACAGGACTTGTTTATGGTGATACCCCTCACCTTGATACACACCTTGATGTTCGCTACATCGCCCCCCACAGCCACCTTGTACGCATAGTTTTTAGGCCCCCCAGCCGCGAACTCAATGATATACGACCCAGGGCCGTAATCCTCCTCGACCTGATCGGTCAGGTCACCAAGGTGACTACCGGTGGGGAGGTCAGGTTCACCGGGGCGGCTTATATAGGCCACCGAATCGGTATCACAATAAAGGGCACGTTCCTTAACTATATCCAAGTATTTGTACAATTGTAGTCTTCCAAAACATGTGGTAAACGCAGCATGTAGGAGTGAAGAGGTCGGAAGCGTCTCCTCGGTATCCTCTGCCGGTTTCCATGTCACCTGAAGACATTCTTCGCTCAGAGCGACAAGTGATGTTATCTCCTTCCTAGTGTCTGTTATAAGGGGCATCAAGTGAGCATAATCATATATCAAGACCGTTTTAGGTCTCAGAGTTTTCTCTCCAAACTTACCCCAGAAGCTGTTACATATTAGCTTGCTGAAAGTCCTAAGAGCCATATCCTTCTTCATTTTCGTGGGGTCGAGTGTGACTCCATCATGTTTAAGAATATCCTCTATAAACTCAGACTTTTTTTCTCTGAATCACATTCAGGTGGCCACCAACTTGCCTGCATTTTCAATGCCATGAAGCATCGGACATAGCCCGATAGAAGACCATCCTCACCAGTATCAGGATTATAGACCATTGTGCCTGGGTATTGGTGGACTTCATGCACAGTGACAAGTTGATATGATTTTTCTTGCAGAGCAAGTAAAAGTTCTGGGGCACACCATGAGCTTGTTAGTTGTCTATCACTAGGGTCATTATGATGACAGGATTCTTTGTTTCCCGTCTCTACACAGGTTCTACAGAGAGGAAACATCAGCCGCCCTCTAGCTTTGTACGGGAGAACTGGTACAAACAGATCACGTGGGGGGAGGACCGTACACTTGATCATGCCGTTCCACTCCTCAACAGGAGGAATGTCAGGGTCACCTTCCAGGTAAATTTTGGGATGCCCGTAGGGGTACTTTCCTCGAAGGTTTGCATTAGGGTACTCCGATACAACATCTGCCATGTTGATTCGCTCGCCCTTCTCAAGGTTTGCCTTATGGTACCAGCGCATCGCACTAGTACGTCCCCCAACAAGAGCATCTCTAAGCAAAAGAGGAGGGGACCTTGTTGTGGGGTGAGCCTCAAAAAATGCAATTGTTTCGGGGTCTGTCTTCAACTCTTCGTTGAATTTACACTCCCACTTTTCCACTACAATGTAACCTTGTTCTCTAAAAAGAGCAGTGAGTGCTTGTGTACGTTCGTGACGGTTCTCTTTGTCGTCATCTGAGGTGGGGAAGTGTTGCGGGCAGTGGTGCCAGTAACACCCGTGAAACTGGTACACTCGTTTCTCTATACGACCATCAGGGTGTGGGATTTCAACATATCCGTCAACACGGCGTCCCAAAATTGAAACTTCCCTATCTGTATGTACAGTTTTGATAACCATTCCTAGTTTATGGGCCTCAAAATCAAGCCATCTGAGAGCAGCATGACTTTGTTTACCTCTACCATGATAACCACCGTCAGGAACAAGTCCTATCTTATTGGGAGGTAGAAAGTTCCGTCGATAGGCGGACATGCATGCGCTGCTCAAAGTGATACAATGGAACATAGGGTCAAAGCCCGCACACTGTTCGAAGAGCTTACGGAAAGCATGACATGACTGACGCAAAATAGTAACATCAGAAATACAGTAATCTATAAGGTCTTTTTTGAAGTTGAACACATACCCATCAGATACTTGTTGATCATACCATGTATGAAAGTCGACTGCCGCTTTTGACTTCATCGTCGATACACAGTAGTACGACTGATCAAGTAAAGGTCCCTCATAATGAAAATACTCAGGTTTACAGGCTAGATAAGGCCAGTAACCTTTCTTTAACTCATTCAGTCCGAACGCCTTTGGCATCGAGCTCAGAGGCATGGGGAGAAACATAAGAGAATCAATAAATTTCCATGTTTTCACCTTCATGCTTATTATTTTCGCCCCCTGTAACGTGAGATCTACTTTTAGTTTACGAGCAATCATTTCCTGAAGTGCAAAAATTGCATCGAACGCTTTTGCATTATGAGCAACAAGCAGTAAAGCTGATTTAGCAGGAAACGACTGCAGATAATCGAGGAACTGCCCCATAACATTAATGTTAGGATCATCAAGACAGTGGAAAATGTGTTGTCTTGTCTTACAATGCGTGCAAAAGTAATCATCCTGCTGAATGTGTGCGCACGCGTCACACACAGTTTGACTTACTAGGAGTATCGGCTTGTGCTCGAGTGTGTCAGGTTGCCCCTCCACTGGGTCACATTGGGAAGTTTCGATGTCATACGTCACCGTGTGGTAGGACCATTTGTCATTTTTTTCCTTTTCCTCCCATCTCTGCATGAAACAGAGGTGGTTTTCCAGGACGTTGTTCTTGCAGAATTTGCAATACACAAAATTACACACATGAGGCCCGCCTCTTAATCGTGAATAGCTCCTTTTACAACCATTACAAAATTTGAAGGCGTCACACTTTGTGAATTGTGAGTGAGGGAGTTTGTGTGTTTTGTGATTTTCAAAGCACTCATCCCCTGCAAATTGATGTCCGCAGCTGTCACAACGCCTAAGAGCATCCGTGTGTTCATCTGGGCCTAGACATCGCCAACAAGACCCTGGACATCTGTGATCCCCCGCATTGTTGTAGAAGACAACACATTTTTCGCACATGAATTTGTAATCGAATGCCGACTCGGGGTAGAAAATGGCTGCGAAATGTTCAGCATGCCAAAGAAGGTAGATGTTTTTACGAGCTACAGCGTAAGGACCCTTGAAAACGCACTCTTTTCCCTCCTTGTCAGTGAACACGCACAACCTAAAGTCAGGGAGTGCATCTTGCAGTTTGCGCACCTCGTCAATACCACAGCGTTGTGTTTTGTCTATATTTGCATGGGTGCAGAGAGACTCAGCCTTCTCCGTCTGAATACCTGATGCTGGACTTTTCATCCGACGAAAGGCAAATCTACTGACCCTAAGTTTAGCCATAGCAACAGCAACGCTACGTGTGAGACACATGTTGTCAACATTATCCGGAGAAAACACACACTTTTGATCCTGCTTCCTCACCAACCAATCTGCCATAGATTCATTCGCTACGATGTTGGTGCGGCGACCACCAGCTCGTGGCGTAGGGACATGTATGTAGGACATCCTTAACTGTCCATCGGCCATGAATTCCTGATTTGAATTCAATACACGGGTGACCTTGTCCAAAATAACCCTTCCATTGAGTTGGTCTACACGTCTCATGCTGAACCATATGGGGTTCGCATCGTGTTCGCCATTTCTGATCTCTACAATCGCTCGATCGTCATCCTTGGCGTGGAGGGCATCGCGCTGTCTTTGCAATGCAGTGTCAAACATGCCCTCCATAAGGGCCTCGGAGGGGAGGGTGTTTCCGAGACCCCGGACCAACATGACCTCCTCCCTGAAAGATACCTTGAAACGCCTGAGATGGCGTTCGCGGCTTTGGAGCACCTCCAAGGTAGGTTGCTCCTCTGCCTCATCATCCTCTTCCCTGGGTCGTTTGGATGGCCCAGGTTGAGGAGAGGGGGAGCGTGGTCGTGATCGCCCTGGTTGTGGCGAGAGAGACCTTGACGGGCCTGCCGGTGGTGTTGCAGGCCGTGGCGGCTGGACGGGTGGAGAAGAGCAGCGCGCCGGGGGAGTTCTAGGGCGGGGAGGGGCGTTCGAGCCGGCACCACACATGGCCAAAGCCATGCGATAGGTTAGGGCGGCCTGGGGGTCGTCACCATTCTGGAAGCGGGAGTACGCAGTGTACCCCACCAACAGGAAGGGGATAACCCTCAGGTCGGCCCTCTCCTCAGCTGTGGACTCCACGAGGTTCAATAGGAAGGTCGTGTAGGCCTCAGCCAGGAGCTCGACTGTGTAGAAACACCCCCCCTCCCATTCTGACAAAATGTCCTTTAAGATTGAGGGCATGTCAGAGAGAAGCAGGGCTCACGAAGAGCAACGCGCTTACGGCCCGAAGGCGAAGCAAAGGATGAGTAAACACTTCAATAGCACGAAGGCTAAGAAGTGCAGGATGGGGAATAAAGGAAGCCACTGGCGCTATCAGCAGCACAGTGAACCAAAACAAAGAAAATCTTTCTTCCAACACCCACAGTCTATTACGCTACTGAGCGGTGGAGAAAAGTATTCTGTCAGCACTAGATGGTGAGAAGTGAGTCATTGACATTTTAAAATGGTTTATTGACTTCATTCAATGTTACACTGGTTACAATTGAGCTTGGCTACTGGTTTGCAGATTACCTAGTATGGTCTGACTGCAGTTTAACTTCCTTGCGTGGCATGATAGGCATTTAATGCTTACATCGTTTCAGAATGATTGGGTTTGACGTGAGTCAGGAATGATTGTGCCGTTAGGCCATGACAGGGTT
>NW_026267413.1:76944-78856 GCF_000697945.3 Frankliniella occidentalis | reverse complement strand
GCTCTGTGTACAAGATACAGTACGCAGTATTCTCCACACACCATAGAATCAATAGCCTGTAGACTGTTGTGATTGTATGTCCATTTTCTACAAAGTCTGTTTAGAAATTTTTTGTGATGCGGCACGAGGGGTGGAAAACCATACGAGTCCCAGTATTCGCCTACACCGTGTTTATCAATGTAAAACGCGACCCAGTGTTGCCCTGGCTTGGATATAGGGTCAGTATTGCAAATAAGGAGAGCAGGACGACTGTGCAGAGTGCGCGGTAGAGTATCAGCTGCAAAAACACCCTTAAACAGAGGGGATACATGCTTGTCACGTCGCATCAGAGTGTCGAGAGTAAGTCCGTCCATATTTTACACGTTGTAGTCAACGATAACATTACGGTCCTTATCTATTTGGAGTAGTGATTAAAATTCAGCAAACACGATGCAATTTATAGGGCTTGCAAGAGGTGCCGCAAATCGGATATCGAGACGGAGTGAACCATGTCTCTGCAGGTTCCAATGTGGCTGACTGGCTGAGAGATCGGGTGTTAGATCGAAAGCATAAATCGTATTGCCTCTCGCGTAGTCTTTCCAGCTAATATTGTTCCCCTCATCTTTCCAATGGATACCTGTTCCACTAAACAGCGTGTTGTATGCCTCAATATAGAGATCGCTAGGGAAATCAGGTGTCAGTGGCTGAGATGGAACATTCTCTCCATCATTCTTCAACTGTATGTGATTCACATGGAAATGTGGGATATGAAAAGGATTGCGTTTGAAATCCCCATTGAATGCACGATTGTCAACCATAAATACAATGATTCTTTGGGACATCTGATTAAGCAAGATGTTATCAATCGTTTTATCTCTCAGGCCCTGGCCGATTGTAATGGTTTTAATGACAACACGGGTGAGTGGATATTTAGCGGGCGTCTTTTCCAAAACTTGGGCGTGTGCCAGTAGGACTGAGGGTGAAATTGTGACCTTGCGAACAACGAGTTTGAGGTCCAAGAGCTTCAGTTTCTCTGTGCCCTTAGTGGACATGAGAACGAATGCGTCACTGCTGCGAGTGAGTTTGAGCCTCAGGGTACAGTTGTTCAAAAGTAGGCGGTTCGAGTTAGCAATGTCGAGGTGAAGAGGTCCATACATCTCGAATACCTTGCTGTTTGCCGTACGTGCACGGCGCGCTGCCAGACCAAGATTTTCGGCCCCGTCAAGCGAGTCAAAGTGACCGGGTGTATCCTCGTACCACATGCGTTGTTGGAGATGGGTGTTCTTTGCACTTTTATCGTAATTAAGCAATGCTTCGATGTAGGCACGATAGGGATAAGTCATGCTGGACTGTGAAATAACAGTCCCGTTAATGCTCGTGTCGATTTGTGACCACATTGCATGGAGAGCATAATTAACAACTGTGGCATCGCTTTGGTCTGCTGCTGTAATGTCTGAGCCATCTTCGTTTACAATTTTTTGTTTTGTGTAAAGATACATGAGTGCTAGATCAAGATAAGCATGGCCTACGCCTTGGACTTCTACTTCTACCGTACCCGAATCGAGACTGGAAGAAGTGGCCCTATACTCCTGCTCTTGACTTTTTTCTTCCGCGGACTGCGTCACCTCACTCCGAAAGAGATCAAGTGAGGAGGGAAGCGCCTCCGCTGATGAACTATGCATGAAAGCCACTACGAGAAATAATCAGGGGGCAACCGTTTAGTACGGGTTCGTCTGACCGAATGATGCTTAGGAGCTCGCTTCCTTCTTTTTATAGCTCCAGACCCACTCATGGTGCTAGCTGCCTTCCGCTTAAGGTTTTGTACTGCCTCGCCACCGTGTCGCAGGGCACTCTCTTTAAAATTATCACCGCTAGCTACATCTGCGAGAATATGACTGCCTGCCCTGGCCGCCTCCTTCCCCACAACGGCCGC
>NW_026267413.1:65280-70225 GCF_000697945.3 Frankliniella occidentalis | reverse complement strand
CACCTCGTCGACCTGGAGCTCAAGAACACACCCAGCAGCACGCGCAGCAACACCAGTAGCAGCAACACCTCGTCGACCTGGAGCTCAAGAACACATATACTTACATTGACGGGTTGGGCGACGACGGGTGGTTCGGCAGAGATGGGCGGCCCCACCACGGCCTCCAGGACGGGCTGCCCCACCACGGCCTCCAGGACGGGCGGCTCGGCGACGACGGGCGCGGCCACGATGTCGTCGAGGGGGATTATGTCCTGGACGACGAAGACAGGCGGCTCGGCGACGACATCGAGTTGGTCCTGGACGGGCAGCTCGGGGACTTCGACGGGGACCTCGGGGGCGACGACGACGTGTGGCGCCACCAAGTCCTCAAAAAGCGCCAGCTCCTCTTCCATGAACAGCCCCTCAGCAGGAGGGGCTGGTAGCTGCACATCATGGGGGGCCGGCGGTTGATGCGCCAACACTATGTCGGGCAAGGGTAATGGCGTAGGTTGAAGGATGTCCACATCCCACAAATCAGCGATAACTTGGCCCATTTCTTCAGGGTCGACACCATTCTGCGAAGAAGAACGTCACGATGATGAATACATACTATTCGCTAGATTTCTGAAACTCGGTTGCAACGGCGCCCTGCTCTCACGCCCCCTCCTCCCCCACCTCCGCTCTCATGGACCGCGCGCCAATTCCGAGAACCGGGCGTGTGGCTGCACCGCCGACGCCGACAGCGCGAAGCACATTTAGGTTAAGATATCACTTCAGGTAGATTGAACCCGATTCAAAATCAAAACGACACAAACTGAACATCGCTGCAGTCTATCCTCCCTCCTCCTCCCCCCACCTCACACCTTCCCGCGCACAACGATTCCGGGAATCGCGGCCGGCGGCGGCCGGCGCGAAGGTTTCACACGCTCAGTAGAACAAACCGCGTTAAAATTTTGAATGGATAAACAGGGCTCACGTCGCTAGCACAGCACTAACACCCCCTCTGAATCACATTTGGACTGGACACATGATATCTATTCTAACCGAAAAAAACGCGACAATCGGCCCCACGCACAAGCCGACACGACGAAATTACAAAATAAACTAATTCTAACACAGGGTCCCTATCACACAAATCACTGTACTCACAAATAACCACTCCATCTCCAGCCACTCCTCGTGGCTGAGGTTCACGTCTAGTACATGGTCCATCGTGGCAGAGGAGGCGGAGACACAGATTGACCTAGGCTAACTGATTCCGGCGAGCGTAGGACAGGCAGTGAGGCGGAACGCACGGCCGTGCCGGGCACGGCGCGGGAAGGGCGTGTTCCGAAACCGAAGGTTCCAGTCGACCAATCACGATACGTGACCATTTTCAGCGAGGGTATGTTCGGACACTTACCGCTCATCACTCGGGGCGGCGGCGGCGGATAGACGGACGCGGGGCGGGTGGAAGGGGTAGCGACCCCCCACGCCGCGCTGCCGCCCGGCCGGCTCCACCTGGCTCCGCTGCGCGCATCTCCCAACAGCGGCGCGCCGGCCGCGTGGGCTGAGACACTTGGTTCCATGCGGATGGCGCGGGTTCGTTACCCGTTCGTTCCTCACTTCAACTTTTCCGTTTCACCTGCGGAAAAGACGTCAGCCAGCAAGGACAATGCATAGATTACACTCCAAAGAAAATGTTTTTTTTTTTTTTTTTTTTTTTTTTTTTAAATACTTACCTCTCGAGACTCTCTTCATACGCACTGGTCATTAAACACGGCTGCCTTAACCACTCGGCCACCCTGACATACGATCCTCGATCACACATGCTCTACTTAAGTTACGCCCTGATACGACGCCATGTGAATCCTCGATCACTTAGGTACGAGTTACCACCTGATAAGACCGCCCCGTCACTTAAGCCCATAGGTTAGGCCCTAGGTTAGCCCCTGATAAGACCGCCGTCACACGCCTTAGGTTCGGGGTTAGGCCCCGATAAGATCACACCCCGCAACAATGGGGGGTATTTTCTCACACCCCTAAAATTCAAAATGGCCACCGCAACAATGGGGGGTAAAGATGGCCGGCCGCTACAATGGGGGTTACTTACTACTGATATGTTACGTTAGGGTTCCCTTACCTGAGGTTAGGTTACGTTAGGTTGGATTACGCGTTGCTTTAGTTTACTCGCCCAGCAGCATACCTCATTCAGTTGTTGACCTCGCGCAGTTGCAAACCTCGCGCAGTTGAGAACCACGCGCAGTTGCAAACGATACAATCCGACCTCGCGCAGTTGCAAACCTCGCGCAGCTGACGCGCTCCCGCGTGCACCCTCCCACCAGGCGTCACGACTTTGGAAACAGCATCTGCAACGTGTGGCCCGAAGTGTAAAGCACACACCAGAGTAGCTTTGTCCAAAACTTTCGTGAAGTTTTGGGCCGCGAGGGCTTGTTGCCACAATGGCAAAATTGACTATAAAAAATGCATAGCGTTATAAAACAATCCGCTTGCTACTATGAACAAAGTGTAACGAATTACTTGTAATTTGCATGTGTACAGGGAAGCAGAGCCCTGCACCGAGCGAGCTAACTGGGCGCCGCTCGGTTGACACCTCCGCCCGCTCGCCGCCCGCTCGCCAGAGAACAAGGCATGAAGTGGGCTTCTGGGCCGCCTGGCTGGAGCGAGAGAGAGAGACGAGCTAGCAGTGGCGGGTGGGGGAGATACGCAATAAAGGCAGATTCGCCAGATTCGCCTACCTGGCGCGCGTCACATTCGGCAAGTCTACGAAAGCTGCCGAAGCTCGCTCGTGTGGCGGCTGACTTGTCGCTACTCCCCGCTCGAGAGACTGTGACGCTCACGCTCTACCACCGATGCCTACTTAGCTCGCTCGCTGCAGGGCTCTGAGGGAAGGGGGTTTCATCCCCCCGCTCTTGTAGGCTTTGTTTGATTCGGCTGTCCATGTGGTGCACGATGGCACAGCACACGTTCGACCCATCTTGCTTGTGCTTGCAGTGCGTACTGCCAAGTGTCGGTGTTACCAGGGATTCAAATTCTTTTAACAATAACGACACGCGCCAGGCGCTCTCGGCCGGTACATAGCTCGGATCTCTCTCTCGCACAGTGACAACCCATCTCTCTCGCACTCACGGGCAGGTGGCGCGCCACGCCACGCCACAGTACATCCTGCGTACAGCGTCGCGCGATGGCGTACTGAGGTACTAGAAACGGAGTGGAAATCGTGACAAGCGCAGGTAGGCTGGAGCGGCCCAGTGTCCCCACCGTATCTCCCTCCACCGTGTAACAGAGAGAGGACAGCAAGTTATTAAAACTTAGAAAACAGAAGGGAGGGTGGGGCAGTGTGTAACAGGGGCAGTGTGTAACAGACCTCCGTATTTCGAATAAGGAACGTCCGGAACCAAATGTGAATGTTCATATCATGTGTTCTGAATGATTAAGGTCGTTTGCAATCGAGAACGCCTTGGTTGGGGAGTTGTAACGGCGGTGAGATGACGGCCAAGTTGGACTCACCAGATTTTTAGGCAATTTTCATCATATTACGACATGATCTGTTTGGTTGAGGTCGTTGGGTTACAAACAACCCCCGAACTAATGATTTTCTATCGAAGTAGACACCTTAGCACTTGTAAAGTGGTCGTTGTCACTAACACAACCTCGAGGGTTCTCGGTCGACGAGGCCACATAACGCGCTGTGTACCCTGGGGCAGTGTGTAACATGAACGTCTGGGGTAGTCTGGGGCAGTGTGTAATGAGACGAATCGTCCTATTTGCTTATCAATGATGTGCCTGTGCCCTAACAGTCTCACTGAGGCACAACTTTTTGTTTATAGTTCAGGTTCACAAAATAAATCCAAAATAAGTACCAATTTGATGTTTTCAATTAAAAACTCGTAAATCTTAAGAAAATTCCATTTAAAACCATAAATTTAGTTGATAAAAACTGTTGTTGTGTCAGCAGCTAATATAGAAAGGAAGGGGAAGCTGTTTTGTCCCTTTCTAGCTGTCTCCAGAGTTCAATCCTAGCCTTTGTTGCACACTGCCACACTGTCGTTACACACTGCCTCGGCGCGGGGCAGTGTGTAACAAATGCAGACCTTTGTTCAACAAGCTGTAGGTCATACGGGAATGCGCCTAGTAATACATCCGAGCAACTTTCATGTTTAGTAAAGGTCCAATCTATTCTTTAGCGCCCGATTTACCAATTTTTTTTTTCTCGTGGTTTGACTTTAATAGACAAATTTCAAAATCTGTTACACACTGCCGCACCCTCCCTTACCGAGAAAGGCACACTGTGAAAAATATGTTCGTGCATGTACGATATATTTCGTAATTTACAAATAACGAAACGAGTCGTAAAATTAGTGTGATTTTACCCGCCCAGAGGACTTGCTACTTTGCCCACTGGCCTTGCAAAGATGATTTGATGAACCAGTGGGCATGCATTGTCGATATGCACGCCCAGCGGGTGTGTTTATTTCCGTACCCAAACTTGTGGATTTAACAACCCACTGTCGAAATTTGCACCGTGGGCAAGCGCGTGAACTCCGCACGCCCAAGGTGTGAAATGCACTAGTTGGGCGTGTGGATTCGTTTGCCCTGCCCAGTGGGCAGGTCAATTAGCAGGCCCCGTGGGCCAGTCCATCCGCACAACCTGTGGGTTGAGGATTTTGCCCACCCCGGTTTGGTTTTGTCGGTTGCCAAGCCCAGGGCAAGCAAAATCGCACTTATTTTTTTTTTATAGACAACCTCTCACTTTTGCTTGTAATTCGATTCTAAGTCGCTATGCAATGCTTGTAAATTTACAACTCTGAATTGTAATTGTACGACACCTTCCATCGAAAATTTTCCTGTACCCGGTACGACTATTTTTCACAGTGCATCAATTATTACTGCCCATAATTGATTTTAATACCTGTGGAAATTTTCATACCTTTGCAGAGGCACTAAAACTTAACACCCCTTTAAG
>NW_026267413.1:62689-65230 GCF_000697945.3 Frankliniella occidentalis | reverse complement strand
GTGTCATGGTCAGAGTGCAAGAGCCACTCAGAAATTCTCTGAGTGGCACTCTTAACTCTCCCCTACACTCACAATTGTACAGAGCACTCAGAATATTGAGAGTGTCACTTAGAATATTCAGAGTGTCACTCTCAAAATTCTGAGTGCATTTTCAGCAGTGGCGCGAGGCGCCGCGGCGCCTTTCAGGGGTTGAAGCTAAGAATTCTAATCATAGCGCCTGCGGGCTATTGGGTAGGCAACCCGACGCGCACGACTGTTGAGTTGGTTGCTCCGGCGCAGGCTCGGAGGCGGCACGGCGGAGAGACTGACGCGGCGCATAGCGAGGCGCCTGCGGACTGTTGGGTAGGCAACCCGCTGCGCATGGCTGCTGAGTTGGTTGCCGCGAAAAGGGTTCGGAGGCGCCAGGGCTTCCGCGACGGCGTCCTTGCGGTTCGACGGCGGGTCCCGGTGCGCGACCGTCGGGGTGGAAAGGCGACAGGGGCGGATCCTGGAGGGGCCCGAAAGGGGCGGACGCCAGGGGTGAGAGGGGAGGGGGAGCGGCAGGTAGGGGTGGGAGCATGTTTGAACAGGAGAGGACCGCTGTGATTGGTTAAAATTAAGGGCCTACTGCTCTCTGATTGGTTAAAAATATTTTGTCCAGTCCCTCCTCGGGGTATAAAAGCGGCGAGCAAATTTCTCGAGGGTATCATTTGTGTGAAGACTTAGCTACTGGTCAGATCACAAGCAGCTATGGCTTCAACTAAACGTCAAGCTGAGGAAATAGCCGACGAGCCTGCTGGAAAGCGCCGTTGGCTCTTCCCCCTCCCAAACAAGCAGGGGAAGTTGGACAACCTAGTTGTTGACCTTGGGGAGGATCTAACTGACGAACCAGACTTCAGTCAGCCTCCCTCTCAGCCTCAAATGCTGTATGGGAATATGGACCTGAACTCCCCGGTTCATTTTGACCTGAGTCATCTCTTTGACACAAAACAGGCAAAGGGCCAGGATGTTCCACCCAATGAGGTTAGATTCCCTTTGGAAGTTGCATTCAAAGACTTCCAACTCATTAAAAATGGGAGTAAATTTTTTAGAATCGGAATTGATCTAAATAATTTTACACCCTTTGTTAATTTGGTGGCAACCACAACAAATAAGAATGTTGCTTTGACTACCTCTGAATACCAAATTTTGGTTTCAGAAGAAGTTTCAAACACCATTGTGGGGTACTATAAGTCCAGAAATGCTAAGGCAGTTACAGCTGGTACTGTCAAAATTTCTGTAAAACTCCACACAGCTAACAATACTATTTGTGTGGAAAAGGGCAGTTCCAAAATATATATGGCACTGTCTTCGTGGAAATTTATCCAAAGAATTAAACAGTTGATGAATTATTATTTGTCGGACTGTGAGGTTCAATGTTTCCATGCTAATTCAAGCTTTGGTGACTTGATGAATCACGCAAAATATTTTTGCTCATCCAGGAGTCAAACTCTGGCTAAAATTCCTGATGATGAATTGTATACAATTTTATCACAGGCATTTAACGTTCCTAGCATTTCTTTTCCTGAAAGTCTCAAACAGGAAATGCTAAGTTATCACCTGGAACACATCAGGCAAAAGCTACTTGTGTTGTTCCAAAACAATTAGGTTGTAGAGTCAAAAAAATAAAAAAAATACAAAAAAAACAAATAAAAGAATCTTGAAAACCAAATAAACAGTGTACCACTTGATTTGAAATTAAAATATGGTTCTAAAATGGATTCAATTACCATTTAACCATAGTTTCTACTGTGATTCACTTATCGCCACCAAACCCGTTGAAAAAATTACGCGTGAGTCTTGCTAATATCAAAGAGCTAATAGACCACATAAAATTGCATTTCTATTGTTCAAATGGTTCAAAATTCTTATCAGATATATTCAGTAGTTTGTTTGTAATATGTCTCTACACTTCAAATAGTTTCACCCTATTTTGCTTAAATCATTATCTCAACTGACCCCACTCATTTAACTTCGGAAAACCTCTAAGATTAGGCTGGAGAGGCAAAATATCCTATGACTGACACTAAACAAGATTAAGATTGTAAAAAGAAACATGATTTCATATCAAATACCATGAGATGATTCATTTTCTACTCTCCATATTGTTTCCAGTGTATATCTACACTCAAAAAAGCTAAGAGACAACATAAATTAAATTTATGTTGCTAGAATGGTTCAAAATTAGTGTCAGATACATTCCATTACTTGCTTGCAGTGTGTCTCTACTCTCAAAACATTTTCCTTGCTCCAAATAATATTCAAACTTTAACTAATCTGTCACCCGCCACTTAAGTTCGATAATCCTGGAGTCTTGGTGCTAACTGTAAGACCAATATTGATTTGCAATGTTAAAAGCAGCTTGAAATCATATCAATTATCATGAGAGGGTTGATTTCATTGTGTCTCTACTCTCCAAAAAGTTTCCAGTGAATATTTAAAGATAAAACAAAATCTCAAACTTCCACGGGGCAAAGAATAGCGTAAAAGGTCATGAATTGATCAGATTGAATGAGAAGTCCT
>NW_026267413.1:53422-54103 GCF_000697945.3 Frankliniella occidentalis | reverse complement strand
ACAGTGCATCAATTATTACTGCCCATAATTGATTTTAATACCTGTGGAAATTTTCATACCTTTGCAGAGGCACTAAAACTTAACACCCCTTTAAGGGGGAAGATGGGGCAGACTTACTCTTAAGGATGCCTTGGTTGCCTATTTACCTATCTACCAAACAGTAGGGACTAGAGATGAGCGAACAGCCCGGTTCGAATTTGAACGAACTCGAACAAATTTGGTCTAAAAATCTTCGAACGAACACGAACAACCATTTTTTTCTTCGAACGAACCGAACTGAACAGTTTAATGTTCAAATTCGATCCGAACGCGAACAATTATAGAAATTTGTTTTTGCTAATAAGTTACAAAAGCTCTCTATGGTGGATTACAATAGTTCCGTTAACGTTTAAAATTGTATTTATTTACTAACCTGCCATTGCCCCCTTAATTACGACCATTTTTGACGCGTCTTTCTGAAATATACTTGAATTCTGTTCGCCTACGAACTTCTGTTCGAGAAGTGTTCGAACAGTTCGAATCCGAACACCTCATGTTCGTGTTCGAGCGATCACGAACAGCTCGATGTTCGTTCGAGTTCGTTCGAATTCAAACTGTTCGCTCATCTCTAAGGGACCCACTTTGACGTCAACAATCTGATCAAGATTCATGAAAACTAATAATACAATAAAGTTCCTAAAT
>NW_026267413.1:51713-53206 GCF_000697945.3 Frankliniella occidentalis | reverse complement strand
GTAGTGGTGGGGATAGGAGACTGCACGGGGTGAAAATAAGCGATATTCTGCTCGATTTACATTCTTTTACGACGAAGGGACAATCACTGTAGCATTCGCATTTCGGGAACCAGTGATTGTCCCTGCCCCCTATAGCAAGCTGCAGTCAAATATTTGCACTATCTCACATGCCATATGGTAGAATGAACCTTCAACAACCTATCCGCAAAGACGTTTTCGAACAAACACGCCAGCATACGGTCGTAAACGACCCGATTCTAACCCTCTGCTCTTAGTCCGAGCGCTAAGAAACTCACCTTGTCCGTCTCGGTCTGTGCAGTCCCTAGCGGCGCCGGCTGTAGCTCCTATCGCAGTGGGACGGGTGGGGTGGCGGTAGCGCGACTCAGTAGTGAAAAGAACTGTCTACAGATGGCACTGTGCCCGGTTTACCTGCGCCGTACCGTTTACCCGCTAGGGGCGTTCAAAGTCGCAGGGGACAATCACTGTACCCCGGACAATCACTGTATCCTCTACCCTAGAACACAGCAAAATCAATGCTTTGGGTCCTGAAACAAGACAAACAGAATTAGTTTCACACACACACACACACACACACACACACACACTACCGCCTAAGAGCACAGATACTTACAGACTTTTTCTTCTTCCCCATCGCATTACAACGTTTTTGTAACATTGCCTCTCGCTCAGCGCGTCGTTGTAACTCTTTGGCAGAGGGGCCCTTGGATTTCCCCGCCGAGCGAGACTGTAACAAAAGGGGACAGATTAGTTCCTATTTTTTAAGAAGTGTCATCGTTAGGAGAAGGTCTTTGAACTTACTGGATTCGCAAGGCGTGCCTCTGGCACCTGCCTGACTGTAGGCTCCAGGACGGGCTCAGCGTGCTCTGCAGCCCGTTGCTCTGGTGTCATTTTCTTCTTCTTTTGCCCCTTCCCCCGACCACCGCGGTGATGGGGCAGGTGAGAGGTGGCATATTCGCCCAAACGGTCGTGGGCAGACTGCAACAAGAGGGGAAAAATTAGTTCACAATCTTAAAGAAGTATCACGATCAGAAAATAGTTTGAACAACTTACAATTCTCGACGGCACCTCAACCACAATCCCGCCGCCGCTCTGGAGGCGAACCCGTCTAGCAGCAGCGACCTGGGCCACCTGATAACATAAGAACAGTCCACAATTAGTACAAGATGAAGACGACCCGGAGCGCAGACGTCGGCGTCCTCACAACGGGCACCTCACGGTCTCGGTGCGCGACGCCCACCCGTGTCCTCCGCCGAGCTCCGCGCTGACCCGATGCCCAACCTACACCAGCTCAATGACGTGCAGCGTCATGTTCATGTTCGACGCTCGCTGTTGTCGCAGTAATGCTAAGGTGGCGCAGGGCCGTCAGCAGCAGCAGCGCGTCGACCTGGAGCTCAAGAACACACCCAGCAGCACGCGCAGCAACACCAGCAGCAGCAACACCTCGTCGACCTGGAGCTCAAGAACACACCCAG
>NW_026267413.1:45466-46648 GCF_000697945.3 Frankliniella occidentalis | reverse complement strand
ACAGACAGACAGACAGACAGACACGAAACTTTTTGATCATCACTGGAGTAATAGGCTTTGCTATCGCTCAGCCAAAAAGACAAACGTATGTTTGGCTGTATGAAATCGTCCACCTGGGATTTTTGATTGGTGAAATCGATGACAATGGCAGGGAGGCCGGGCCGGGTGCGACTCTTCTCAGCCAGGCACGCGCTGTTCAAACTGGCTGCCGAGCGGCAAAACAGAAATCGTAACTTTTCTATGTGTTCCCATTGCGATCCCAAGAGTTTTTATTCCCTGGCAGGTCTTTGGGGCTGGAATACGTCGCCAACTGGGATCGAGCGACAGGCGTAAGCGTCCGGAGAAAATAAAGGTCAATTTTGCGGAAATTAGCGCTAGTACCTTCATTTCGTCATTTCTCCTGAACTATTCAACATATTTTAAATCGGCGAAGAGCGACGGAAACACTGTGGAAAATATCGTGAATTTACTAAATTTTTGTTAACTCGAATTATAATATAAGTTGTAAATTTACGAGAGCACATTCTTTCCTTACCAATGGGTTTTAAGTCATACGTACTGCATTTATTTTTACGATTACAAATTAAAATTTTACGATTACCAATTGTCATTTTACAACTTGCGTCAGGGAAAATTTTCCTGTTAACCTTCCTACTGTTTTTCACAGTGAAAGCTCTTGACGTGTTCTTTCACGCTGCACACCTCCGTGCCGAGGAGCACGGTAGCGCACGGCGCGGTGGGCGAAATAGCGTCGCGAGATCGGTGGGAGGGGCAGTGGTAGGGTGGTTCAAACCCGAAAAGTTTGTTTTTTTGTAGGGGCGGACACGTCAAAAGTTTCGTTTTTTTATCCAGATTCCGAAAAAAAATACCCCAAAAATCTCCGACAAAAATTAGGGGTCGCGCAAGGGGCGGGAAGTTTGAAAATTTAACGCTTTATTTGAAAGGGGCTACAGACTCTATTATCGCTCATAGAAAAAAGTGCCTGAAAATAAAATGTCATTATTTGGTCTCGCCAACAACCCAGAAGCACCTCCGACCACTTCCGGGTACTTTGGGGTGCCTACCTTCCGGGGGCAAATGGTCAAAATATGCATAAATCCCTCGAGTTTTGAGCGAGGGCGCCTCTGACGAAACTCCTTCACCCGTTCGAACATGCTAGTGCCTCACAACGTCTAAAGCCCC
>NW_026267413.1:36299-45416 GCF_000697945.3 Frankliniella occidentalis | reverse complement strand
CCCGCCCCGTGTCCGGGCGACGTGTCCGAACGGGTAGCGCACAACCCTCGCCGCCGCGCGCCGCCGCCCGCCTCCGCCCAGCGCCCTAGCGCAGCGGCGCCTGTCCAGACTTGTCTCTAGGTCGCTGCATCCCCGCCCGCCACTGAGCCGCACTTGTGTGTTCCGCGTTCACTTTAGTCGATCGGCTGCTCACAGTGACAGTGCAGTGCAGTGTTACCGTTAGTGTTCTGTGCGTCTAGTGTTTAGTGCGGCAAATCTGAGTGAGCGGCTGCCATGTCCGTTAAAACGCGACACCAAACCGAAGTGTGGCTTATCGGACAGCCACTTGAAAGTCTTACGTGCAGCAAACTACCGACAACTGGACAACTACTGCGAAGATTTTTATACATTCAAGGTGACCGTAGTGAGGGGCAGAAGACGTTGAGGGAGTGTGCGCGTCTTACCATTGAAGAGGCTTTGCCATACTGGCAAAAATGTGGCGTGCCAGTGCAGCAAATGAAGGACGCCATAGAAACTTTCCTGACATTCCATACTGAATGGACAAAGCTAAAGAAGAACAAAGGCCGCACCGAAAATCAGTATGTGCAGGTGAGAGAACACTTCAAGGCTACACTTGAAAATACATATGATCTTGCACGTGTTGACGCAGAAGAAATCATGACAAGGAATATCGCTATTTGCAAAAATGAAAAGGAGAGAAATGCTATGACAGAAGATTTGAAATTTTACAAATTACAAATGGACTCCCGCGTGGGCTCTATGATTCAAAGGGATATGGATGTGGTAAAGAAATGCAAAAAGCAGCAACGGGTTATGCAGACGAAAGAAGAATTAAAAAAGAAATATGAAGAGAACAAGGCGAAGACTTCTGAGTCGTTCAAGAAAATAGCGTGGCACGAGGTGAAGACCGAGGAAATAAATGATGAAGGAGAGACTAAAGAAGTCCGGGACCAAGAGTTCAATTACAATGAAGACGAACATCGAAAAAAAAGATTAAAAGTGAAGTGTGTTTGCCTCCCGTTTTGTCAGCTGCCGATCGGAACAACCTTACTGACCGAAGCACTGCTCGACTTATCCAGGAAACTGCGACAGCTTTAGGGCATGACACAAGCAAGATAACCTTGTCGCGAAGCACACTCAAAAGGAGACGAGAAGAAAATCGCAGAAACGTCATTGAAAATTTCGCCGATACTTTTACTCCGAAAGGGCCGATAGTTATTCACTGGGACGGAAAACTGCTTCCGGATGAACAGGGTAAGTACTTCCCCTCTCATACGCGGGTGACCGTATTCTTGATAAACACGAGTGCAATTGTCCTATTTTTTCCCGCAGGACAAAAGATTGACCGCCTCCCTGTTGTAGTGAAAGATTTAGAAACCGGCGAAGAACAATTGTTGGGTGTCGCAGCGTTAAAGTCCGGATCAGGGAAGGCACAGCAGAGTGCAGTTGTGGAACTGGCAGTCGCGAGGCAAGTCGACTCCCACATCGTGGGAATGTCATTCGACACCACGAGTTCGAACACCGGCCAGTACATCGGTGCCTGTGTACTGCTGGAGGAATCTTTGGGGCGCACTCTAATCCGGCTTGCCTGCCGCCACCATGTTCTCGAGCTGCCGGTAAAAGGCGGTTTTGATGCACTGGCAGTAGCGTCGACATCGCCTGTCACTGCTCTTTTTGAGCGTTTCTCTAAGTTTTGGGAACACGCAGACCAGAGTAAGTATATTTTTACACAAAACCAAAAGTAATATGGTTAATTTAGTTCCTTTTACTTATCTTAAACTTTTTTTCAGATAACCACGTCACAGCTGTACAGTTGCAGGTGATTCGCCGCATAAGTAATGCAGATGAACTAATCATGTTTTGCAATGAGCAACTGGCCATGGTATGACACATCTTTGTGGGAACGTAAGAAACCACCGTATAAACGAAAAGATTTTAATTTGTTTGTATATTTGCAGGAAAAGAAGCCTCGAGATGATTACCACCACCTGCTTCTCTATACCGTAATTTTTCTAGGCGGCGTTCCTTCTGGCGGTGTGCGCTTTTACAAGCCAGGGTCGGTTAGCAAAACCAGGTTCATGGGCAACGCTCTTTACTGCCTTCAAATTGCAATGTTCAGCCGCCAATTTACCATGTCGCCCGAGGAAAAGACGGCTGCAATCGAGGTTGCTCTTTTTGTTGTGATGGCGTATGTTAAGCCGTGGATACTTGCCCACATCGCATCTGCCGCTCCCCGCTTAGATTTAGAACTGTTGAAGATTTTTGCGAATGAAATCACCCGCCACAAGAAGAATGATGCGCGCAAAACTTTGTGGCAGACTGCAGGCTACAAGTTTTTGAACCATCTCTGGTATTTGTCTCCTGAACTTGTATGTCTCGCACTTTTTGACAAAGCTGTTAGCGATGCAGACAAACGAGGAATAGTTTTAGCTATTAATTCTAACCCAGTGGACGATGAGAGTGTCTACAGAGGCCACGTTGCGAAACTAGACGGATCTGTTAAAGATTTGCAGCTATCCGATTTTGCAAACAAAGGGTCCCTTAATTTCTTTAAGAAACTAAAGGTGGAGCCCGAGTTCCTGTCCTTAGAGCTGTCAGAGTGGGAAAACAACTTCTCATACAAAACTGTAGAGAAATTTGTTAGAAACCTGCCTTCTACAAATGATGCGGCTGAACGTGGTGTAGCCTTAGCTAAGAAATTTAATAATGTATTGACTAAAAATGAGGATCAAAAACAAGGGTTGTATGTCGTTGTAGCAAACGACAGAAAATCTGTTCGTCAAGTCTAATTGAAATAAACCTGCCTTTTTTGGTGTTTTTTTTACTGATTTATACCTACTTTAACACTTTGCCCCCGGAAGGTAGGCACCCCAAAGTACCCGGAAGTGGTCAGAGGTGCTTCTGGGTTGTTGGTGAGACCAAATAATGACATTTTATTTTCAGGCACTTTTTTCTATGAGCGATAATAGAGTCTGTAGCCCCTTTCAAATAAAGCGTTAAATTTTCAAACTTCCCGCCCCTTGCGCGACCCCTAATTTTTGTCGGAGATTTTTGGGGTATTTTTTTTCGGAATCTGGATAAAAAAACGAAACTTTTGACGTGTCCGCCCCTACAAAAAAACAAACTTTTCGGGTTTGAACCACCCTAGGGCAGTGGGGCGGCCGACGTTAGCTCGCTCTGTACGCTAAGCCCCTTCAAATATCGCAAAACGCCTTCGGGTGCATGTTCAGCATGCAAAGGGCTACCGATCCCACCAGTCAAACCAAACACTGTTAAAAAAGCTGTAAGGAAGTACAGTTTGCTACAGTCCGTCCTGTATATTTTATGTACAGGCCGTAATGTAAAGATATTGACCGTACTTTACTGTCAAGCCAAGTGCTGTATTGACCAAAAAGACGGTTTGCGAAGTTACGGTACATCCTGTACGGAGTGGACCGTAATCAAAAATTACAGTCGCGGACGTGTAGTAACAAATTGACAGGGCTCACTGTAGAATTTCCTGTAGGTTTTTTTTAACAGTGAATATCCCAGGTGGACGATTGTATACGTCAATTTGACGCGAACAGCGCCACCGGCCGTGAGGCGTGACAAATCCAGCAAGCTCCGGGCCAGCTCTGTAGGGCTGTGCCTGAAACCGGTTAACCGGTTATTTTTCCCGGTTATTCCACGATCGGTTTAACCGGTTTTAACTTCTGCGAATAACCGGTTACAGGTGTAACCGGTTTTTCCCAGTTAACTGGCTCACAAGGAGAACAGCTTGGTCAATATGAGGTCGTTTTGGAGAAATTGACACTAATATGACGTCCCAAATACGTCCCTCGTTCCAAAATAGTGACTGTTTGACGTCATTTTGATGTAATTGTGACTTCCTTATTCTCCTTGTTATGTTAAAAAAGCCGGTTACTTAAAAATAACCGGTTATTTTAGAATAACCGGAAACCGGTTATTCTAACGGTTATTGAAATAACCGATAACCGGTTAAAAATTTCAATAACCGCACAGCCCTACCGGAAAGTACTAATTCAAAATCCGTTAATTATTGTGTGCCGAATGCTGTGCATGCTGAAAAGCTTCCAAGCTTGGGTTCGTCATTGCTCTAGTCAGCCCATGGTAAGGTACATGTTTACCGAACGCGGCCGCCGGTCAAGGTAGGCAACCCGCCTGCCACAGTGATAAGGTACACGTTTACCGGACGGGGCCGCCGGCCAAGGTAGGCAACACGGCACACACTCGTTAAGGTACGGAATTCCGTACCGTAGTCAAATCATGAATTCCGTACCCTATAGCGCTCCTCAACCCTTGTTAAGGTTGCTCTGTACCATGATGGCCCGCCGTACGGAAGGTAATCCAAGCTCTGTACCTTAAATGACCTCCCCGCGGTTGAAGAGAAACATTTTGACAGCACACGCAGGTTCAGAGGCCCGTTTCGACACGGGTTAAGAATTCAGCCGCCATTTTCCAAAGTGGCGACAAGTTCCTGCACTTCCGGTAGTCTGGTCATTGATTTGACATTTCCGATGGATTTCCCGACCTTCGCACGGGTTTCAGGGACAATGTATAATTTTTGAACATTTTGAACGCTTTTAACTTTTAACGACCCCGCATTTGAGTCCTACGGGCAATTTCAACACGTGCTCCCGGACAGATTGATCATTTGGGTCTATAGGACACGCGGGCTAAGTGGCTTGCTTGTAGGTCGGACTGCAATGTTTTAGGAGCACTCTAAATGTAAAGGAACTTTTTTTTGTACCTTAAACTAGCAACAAAATGTTTGTCCATAGCCGCAGACAAGAGATCTATGGACAAAATCGTGTCATTTTAAAAACAAATTGTGTCATTGGAAGGGACAACATGTTCCTTGAACAAATTGTCCCCTCCTTGGAAACAAATTTGTTGCAAAAAAGGGGACGGATTTAAACTAGAAAGGATAGCTTAAATGGAGTACGTACTGCAGCGCCCGTGATCCCCTCCTCAGAATGCTTGGCACGCTCTGCAGGCTCTACTATGAGGCCGATTTCAGAAAATTTGGTATCGACGGAATCGGAAAGGTGTGAGGATGGGCTAGTTGACGACAGAATTGAACATAACTCATCGGGGTGGGGCCTAGTGGGGCCTAAATCGTCGGCGTCGACGCTGTCCGCATCCTCTGCAGGAGCTGGCTACCTGCGCGGCGGGGCCGCTGGGTCGGGCGGGCGGGCGAGAGGAGGGGCCGGCCGGCCGGGTAGGAGGGGAGCGAGGTGCTTCCCGGAACCGGCCGCCTAGTGCCGGCTAGTGTGATCGTTGGGTGGGTCCAAATTTTGTCCGTCCGAGCTCAAATTTTGAACAGCTTCTTACGGAAATGGACAGATGACTTCAAGACGTTAAAAATGATACCAAACGCCCCCCCAATATTCAAATTTTGGGTTTCACGCCAATAGCGAACATAGTACGTGGATAGCACCCAAAATTTGAATATTGGGGGGGCGTTTGGTATCATTTTCAACGTCTTGAAGTCATCTGTCCATTTCCGTAAGAAGCTGTTCAAAATTTGAGCTCGGACGGACAAAATTTGGACCCGCATAACGATCACACTAGCCGGCACTAGCCGGCCGGTTCCGGGAAGCACCTCGCTCCCCTCCTGCCCGGCCGGCCGGCCCCTCCTCTCACCCGCCCGCCCGACCCAGCGGCCCCGCCGCGCAGGTAGCCAGCTCCTGCAGAGGATGCGGACAGCGTCGACGCCAACGATTTAGGCCCCACTAGGCCCCACCCCGATGAGTTATGTTCAATTCTGTCGTCAACTAGCCCATCCTCACACCTTTCCGATTCCGTCGATACCAAATTTTCTGAAATCGGCCTCATAGTAGAGCCTGCAGAGCGTGCCAAGCATTCTGAGGAGGGGATCACGGGCGCTGCAGTACGTACTCCATTTAAGCTATCCTTTCTAGATTTAAACGTCCACTCGCTGGGACAAATGTCTTGTCCACGAAACAGGAAACAAGTTTGTCCATTAGGATAGAACAAAATTGAAATTTGTCCTCTCTAACGAAACAATTTTGTAACTTGTAAATCCGTTCCCTCGTTATGGACAAAATTGTTCTTTTACATTTAGAGTGAGCGTTTTCGGTCGCATTACCCCTCCACTAAGCCCGGGTGGCCGGCTGGAGATAGTGCGCCCCGCCAAATAAAATCTTGATTACATGCTTTCCGGTGCATTTTTTGAACACTGATGCCGTAAATTGTTTTCTTCCTTTTTAAATTTTCTGCAAAGTTTAGGAAGACCGTTCTTAAAAACATACCGGGCCATTTTGGAGAAAAGCACAAAAAAAGAAAAGTAACACAACTTTTAAAAATATTTTTTCATCTTTTGTTTTTCAGTAACGTTATGAAAAGTGCAGACTTTATATATTTATCTTGTAGCCCTATTCTTTGCGGTCAAAATGACGTGTCGACCAACTCTGTACGTGGTCTGGTGTCGGAGCTATGGCCGGAAAACACTTAAGCCCCCCAAAAAATCCACAATGGCGGACTTTGAGGGCCATTTCCGGGAAACGCACTGGTGTGAATTCGTGGGAATTCTCGGGATTTGATACTCATATAGAATACTACAAATCCCCAAAACAAGCATAGTTGCGAATTTGCTCTTGGTGAAAACCTAATGTAACTATCGTTGATAATTAGTTCATAATTGACACAATTGTTCATAAATTTAATTAGTAGATAACCAATTACCACGCTTATGATCAAAGCCAAAATTTCCCTCTAATTTCATTGATTAAGGGGGCATCCTAGTGTAGCGGGCCTAAACTAAGGGTGATTTGCGTAATTAATTTTAGAGAACCCATAGTTTTAAAAACAAAACCGAGTATACCGTTTTGTAGCGCATACTTTTAACTTTAAAACGCAATGCGTATGACGTCGATACGCGTACCCAAAGCTGCGATATCCCCTGTTGAAAACGGCATTGCAGCTTTGTCGTCTTGTCATGGTGTACCTATTTAAAGTCGAGCCGTTGGTCTCACACAGTCCAACAAAGAATTTTTAGACTCTGCATAAACGTAGTTATGGCATGAACTAGGATATTTGCGATCGGATAATTTTTACTATTTTTTCGAGCAGCTTAAAGTTGACATATCGAAAAAAAAGCTGAAACTCTCATAGTTTTTATTTTTTTTCGGGATGAAGGAGGTGACCGATTCCAGATATCCTAGTTCATGCCATACCTACAAGTGTTAGGAACATCCACAAAAAATCGGAACCTCAACGGCCCAACGATGCAGCCGGAATCCGGTACACCATGAAAAGACGACAACGCTGCAGTGCCGTTTTCAACAGGGGATATCTCAACTTTGGGTAGGCGTATCGACGTCATACACATTGCGTTTAAAAGTCAAAAGTATGCGCTACAAAACGGTATACTCGGTTTTGTTCTAAAAACTATGGGTTCTCTACAATTAATTACGCAAATCACCCCTATTTTAGGCTCGCTACACTAGGATGCCCCCTTAAATAATTGAAAATCGAGTCAATTAATGGGTGTAGGCCACTTTTAATTAATCCAATAATTGCACAGACCTAGCATCGGATGTGTATTGTAAATGCCTGCAGGTGCAGAGAGGCTCTGGCCTGGCTGCGGTGCTGGCAAAACCACGCATCTCCATTCTGAGGTTCAGACCTATATCGTTGAAAAGAGGACGTTTCCCTCTACCAGAAAATGTGTGTCAAAATTTCCTTGAAAAATCGAAACGTGGTATCGCCAGCACCTAAGACAGAACTTTGAGTGGTTTGCTCCGCCGCACAGTGGGACGGATCTCGAAAAAAGTAGACATAATTCAAATATTAACTTCTTTGACTTAAAATTGAGCTTATGTTGTTTTGAAATGGTACATCATCGCTGAAAAGTCTTTTCCTGTTGATAGTTTGAACTTAAAATGAAATATGTGAAAAAAATATACTTTTTTACAATAAAATTTAATTTTGGGGAAACATCCAGCTAATGAAACCTTCTTGAAGGGTTGTTTAATTAAAAGTTGATCACGAATGACCTGGAATTCCCCCCTGTTTGGTTGGGAAAGCCTAAATAAATCCACACAGGTGGTATGTGTTGAGTAGACCGCAAAGAGTCAGTTTCAGATCGAAATATCTGACATTTTCTAGGCGCGAATCAAAGGAAAACCTTTGACATGAATTTGTGGCACTAACAAATTGTTACTGACCGACATTTAGACTCCTGGGAAGGCCAAACGACAGTAAAACTTAAAAATATTGCCTCAAGAGGGGGATGTTCCTAACCTCAAAACACCTCTTTAGTTTTGCTCCGCAAAGCTAAAGCGGCGGATTGCGACAGCCGTTCTCAGTCAGAATCAAATATCCAATGTTTGAACTTCAATTTGATGTGCGCCAAACCGCGGCAATCGGCTGCAATCGTTTTGTAACTCAATTCAAAGATTACAGGTCAAGAGGTGAAGACTCGTCGCGGTCCTCCAGAAAACATTATTTTTAACGCTGCAAACGCAGGATTTATTTAAACCACCTAACATAGTTTAAAAGACGAAGTGTCAAACTACAACCCTCTTAACTTCGTTTTGGACTTTAGGCCCCTGTTTAATGAAAAACAGCTAATAAAATACTTGTAAGTTAGGCGGGAAGGAGCGCGCTGCTCGCGCTTCTAGTGAAGGACCTTTGAGGGCTTATAAGAAACGACACAAGAGGTTGAAAAATGTGAGAACAATCGTTTTGGAGGCTTTAAAGGTTGTAGATTCACCCTTCATGAACGAAAAAGTTAATGTGAGAATGTAGAAATTTGAATTATGTCCACCTTTTTCGAGATCCGCCCCACTGTGCGCCGTCCGCAGAGTTCCGTACACTGGGAAAACAAAGTCAGAATCAACACCCTACTGTGTGTGGGGTGGGTGGTACATCATCGCTGAAAAGTAGTGAAAAGGAATAACTTTGGACACTTATTGTGCTTTTCTAATGGTTTTAACATTTGAGGACATTTCAAATTTTATAGTGACTTTCCAGGAGTGCGAATCTTTTGATGTCTCTGTAAAGCAACTAGTGTTATTAACACCCCAAGAATAAGGTGAAAATTTTGGGAAAACGTTTTCTGCTGTGACCGATATTTTTAAAGATATGGCC
>NW_026267413.1:26549-35024 GCF_000697945.3 Frankliniella occidentalis | reverse complement strand
CAAGAATACGTTTCTGCCAGTGGAATTGCAATATTTCAACTCCCTATTCAAATTTTGCCTCAAATTAGTGTTTTTTGAGTAACGACTTTTAACCTTTTACAGGCCACCAACGACCGACTTCCCATTCGAATTTTTTTATGTTTCTCAGGCTCAATAGATATTCTTTGACGAGCTCTTTCGAAAGCAGTCAACGAAAATAGTCGTGCCGGCCCTTACTTAGGAGCCCGACAAAAACGAAGAAAAATGTAAATTTGGCCAAAATCTGGTGTTTTGTTGGACTTTTGGTGCTAGTTTGTAAGGATGTTCCGCACTAGTTACGGGACCTATCATCAATGACGTGCTCTTTCCGGTTCCGCAAAACGAAATTTGCTTTTTGGGGTTTTTCTTATAGTTTTGACGGTTCTGAAAAAAAATCATCATCAAAACTCAAATATTTTTAATTTTTGATTGTTCAGAATGTCGTGGTGCTCGATGCTGCTGCTTTGACCACATGATGCATGATGCTGACCCGCCAGGCGTTGAAAAATATCATGTTTTGTTTTGTTTGTTTTTTTATTTTTTTGATTTTTCAGAATTTCCGTTTAGCTTAGAAAACATGATATTTTTCAACGCCTGGCAGGTCAGCATCATGCATCATGTGGTCAAAGCAGCAGCGTCGAGCACCACGACATTCTGAAAAATCAAAAATTAAAAATATTTGAGTTTTGATGATGATTTTTTTTCAGAACCGTCAAAACTATAAGAAAAACCCCAAAAAGCAAATTTTGTTTTGCGGAACCGGAAAGAGCACGTCATTGATGATAGGTCCCGTAACTAGTGCGGAACATCATTACAAACTAGCACCAAAACTCCAACAAAACACCACATTTTGGCCAAATTTACATTTTTCCTCGTTTTTGTCGGGCTCCTAAGTAAGGGCCGGCACGACTATTTTCGTTGGCTGCTTTCGAAAGAGCTCGTCAAAGAATATCTATTGAGCCTGAGAAACATAAAAAAATTCGAATGGGAAGTCGGTCGTTGGTGGCCTGTAAAAGGTTAAAAGTCGTTACTCAAAAAACACTAATTTGAGGCAAAATTTGAATAGGGAGTTGAAATATTGCAATTCCACTGGCAGAAACGTATTCTTGGGGTAGTTCTACGTGAAGATCAGTGGTCGATTGCCGTCCCGGACAGTCCTAGCTCCAGAAAATGCAAATTTTCGACATTTTAGCCAAAACACGCAAAATAAAACCTTCAAAAACTTCAAATGCTGATATCTCCGGAACCCTTTGAGCTACAGCGCCCAGAAAAATCAGGGAAAGGGGTCTTATTAGGGACTAACTTTGGGGGATAGAGCTAACAAATGCGGAGAGGGTCGATGTGAATCGTAAAAATGTATGCTGAATTGTCACCAAAATGACCATTTTTGCTGTTTTTTTCCCCTGGAGACCCCGGGGGCTGCGTAAGACGGTTCCCATGGCCAACACACGTTACTTTGGTCCTGTCCCTACAGTTTGGCGGTGAGAGAAAAAAAAAAAGTACGTTGAAGAACACAGAAACCCCAAGATTTGGGCATTTCTCTGCAAACGGTGTCTTTTACCCAATATCAACCCCTAAACTTCACCTGGTCGTAAAACCGATAGCTGATTCGGATTCCCCAGCTCATTTTACTTCGGAAACCACTTTGCCTTTGGCCAGAACTTGCCAGGGGCGAGATTTAATGAGATTTTTCGTTTTTACACGAAAACAAGCAAAAAGTGTTAGGCGAAACTTGCACCTCTTGCCGTTTCACGTAGGGATGTCCGATCGGGTTCAAAATTGGATATGTTGTCTAGGGGTATAATACGAACCTCAGAAAAAAAATTCACATTTTTTGCGAAGGGTCGATGTTGCCCCTCGTTTTTCTTAAAAAAAGCTGCTCAAACTGATCAGAGCTAATGTAAAGGGCTCCGGGCTCGGTTTTGGCTGAGCTCATGTCCAACATACCGGCACACACACTCAATACTGTTATACTTAGGGTTACGTACGCCCTCCGTGGGTGTGGTGAGTAACGTGGCGAGGAAGCAAGTAATAGAACCGATGGCACAGACGACCATAAGGCTTCTGTTGACTCCTTCACCGAACATTATTTGCTAGATAGAGCTGAAATTCAGAGACTTTTTAAAGGCAGCAATTTGAAACCATACCCCCCCCCCCCCAAATCTGACATGAACTTACAAAAATAGACATTCTTTTAACCCACTCGTGTGCGTTTAAAAATCCTATCAGCGGACTTATGCAAACGACCTTTCATTTGCATGTGCGTCTGTGTGGCTAATCAACTACAAAAATATGGTTTCCACACTCAACACTTACGAACACGGAGTTCGTGGCGTCTCCGCATAAACCAGTACTTCCAGGTAGCTCTGTACAGACACGAAGTTCAGAGGGTCCCCGTACAACGTCGTAAGTGCTTGAAATTCACTTCTGAGATATAGCGCTTCAAAGTTTTGGATGTGGGCAATTCCATACAGGGGTGCCCGTCAGTGACAGCATTTGTGAGCGACTGAGAGATGCTACATATTGTTGCAGTACGTCCGAATCGTCTTGCAAAGACGCGTCTAGTCATGTGCTTCAACAATCCGTAGCACCTCTCAGTCGCTCACAAATGCCGTCTATGACGGACATTTTTTCCCATTTTTTCTGGATTTGCCCCGAATTACCCATTTATATTGGGTGGTTGGGTTTTTAGACAAGAATAACTTTTGAACTAATTGACATATCGAAATGCAGATTTTTGCTAATCGATAGCCCTTTGTTTTCTCTGTCTAACGCACTTTATAACTCGAAACTTTAAAAAATATAGATACGTGACGACGCTTTACACTCTAAATGTAAAAGGACAATTTTGTCCATAGAAATGGAACGGATTCGTGCACATCCAGAAAGGATGCAATTTTGTTCCTAAAACTAGACAAATTGTGTGAGGCTTTACACAATTTTGTCCTAATTATGGAACAAAATTGCATCCTTTCTGGATGTGCACGAATCCGTTCCATATCTGTGGACAAAATTGTCCTTTTACATTTAGAGTGTACGGCGGCCTGCTGAACTCTGTGTCTGTGTCTCTGTACCGAGCCCCCAGGAACTGCGTGTTTATACAGAGCCGCCATGAACTCCGTTTTTATCGAGGGGCCCCCACTGGCCAGCTCTTGGTACACTTGCCCGCGCCCAACACGTGTCAAACTCGCGTACTCCCATATCCTCTCGCAAACTCCCGAAAATTTGGGTAAGCTCGCGCTTAATATGGAAAAAAAAGGTTCAAAGCTCTCCAAAAGTTGATCCCAACTCGTGCCTAACTCGCGGAAACTCGTCAATTCACCAACTCGTTGTACACCTATTTTGGAATTGGGGCACCCCTTGGTGTGTATAGGTTTTAAGTGTTGATTTGGAATTTTCAGTCTCCCTCTGGGGTCAATCTTACACGAAAAGGGCCTGCTCTGGCCAAAACGGTAACTGTACGTTCATGTTTTTAAAAAGTTGGAAGGGCGTTTTGAGCCAGCTTTATCGGCGTAAAAACTCTTAATGATGAAGAAGAAACCGGTCTACACGCAGAAAAATAAAATTCAGTTCCGTGCAAATCGGTTTTACTGCACAATATTACACCCGTGCAGAAAAAAAAAAAAAAAAAAAAAAAAAGCTGGATGTAAAAATATTAAGCTGTAGAGTCAAGTGGCATTAGCTACACGGGTAAAAATCGGTGCGGTTTACTGGATGGCTAAAAAATTTACCCTGGCGCTAAATAAATTAGCCGAGTCTGCTCAGTTAATTTTTTAGCCCCGGTGCTAAAAACTTAGCAGAGCCACGATTTTTTTTTTCTGCGTGCATGGCTGTTTCTGTAGAGTTTAAATAACCCAGTCTAAACATGGTGCTGTAACTTGCCGGTAAACAGCCGAGGAACATATGGAACCGTGTTATTTGGGGGTTTTCAGAAACCCGATCACTGTCACCAGAGTGAGTTTCCAAACGGTTTCCACAGCGTTAAGCATAACCGATGACGGGTGGTTTTTGAAACACGGTTATAACTCCCACGAGAGTGAGTTTCCAGACGGTTTCCACAGCGTTACGAAAAACAGATTGCTCGTGGTTTGTGACAAACGGTCTGCAAACTCAAAGACGAACAGGTACGGTGTGTTTTTGTGTGTTTGCGTTAACATGGTGGTAACCTCACACGGCACTGGTTTCTAAACGGTTTCTTCAACGTTATGAGAAACTTACCCGGCCAGAAATAAAACTTTCTTCGACGTCGATTCGACCTCGACACCTCGATTTGGGTGCCAAAATTGCGTAATTCGAGCATTGTCGACGTCGATTCGACTGTACTGTACTGTACTGGAAACATATCACAGCTGGGTTTTAAAACATCCTGAACAAATCCCGAACAATTCTACTTAATTAGCGGAATCGTCCTGATGAGCCTCCACACACACCCAGAAAAACGATACCTTGAAAAAATACAACGTAATTTTTAACCTTGTTTCAATGCATTTCACGTTGTATCAACGCTAAAAACCTTGATATAAGGTCATTAAATGACGTTAATTTAAGGAAACATTTTCCTTGTAATTTTTTAAGGAATATTACGTTGATTCAACGCTTTTAGCGTTGTTACAAGGTATAGATTTTCTGGGTGCAATTCTCCAGAAAACTGTGATATCTTCAGTAACTCCGTGAAATCCTACACTATTAACACAGGTGTTCACTTGAAAAGTTATATAACTTTCACCACTTGCAAGTGTGCACCTCCACACATCTAAGTTCTCAACTTACTAGTTATACACAAGTAATTAAGTGTTCAACACAGCAGTTGTACAGTTGTAAGTGTCCAGCTCAGCAGTTATACACTTTTAAGTGTTCAACAAGAGGCGTGTTAGCCGGGGCTGTTAGACACTTATTACTGGTGTAACTGATAAGTTGCACATATACAAGTGTATAACTAGCGAGTTGAGCACTTAGATCTGTGTAACATCTGTGTCCCCGAAATGGACCAGCAACAGCTGATCCAACAGCTGAGCGAGATCAGCACAACAATGAAGAGTGAGTTCAAAGGTGTGAACCAGAAGCTAGACAGCATCTCTGAAAAGGTTAGCAACCTAGAGACTTGGCAAAAAACTGCTGAAGACAGAATCACCCAAAATAGGGAAGAACTAAATCGTACTAAAGCAGGCTTAAGCTACCTAGCAGAGTATAATAGAAGGAACGTGATTGAAATACATGGGATTCCAGAAATTGAAGCTGAAGACTGTTTCCATTTAATTTGTACAAAGGTGGAAAAAAGACGAACTACTTCAGGCCAGACGAGGAAAAAAACTCCAAGTGAATGAAGTGTTGAATCATCTGTTCCCTGATAACAAGAGCAGATTCTACATTAACGAAAGTATTACCCCGTAGAAGAGAGCCATCGCTGCTAAGGCTAGAGAACATTTCAAAGGAAAGGAATGCTCTGTCTGGGCAACAGGAGGTAAAATCCTAGTTGCCAAGAGAAATTCAAATATCAAATTTGAAGTAACAAGCAGTGCGAACTTCAGTGATCTAGAAGTGAAACTAGGAGTTTAATGTTAGAATACAATCATGACCAAAGAAACGACCTAAAGTATCAAGGGCTGTACCTGAACATAAGAAGTATACAAGCAAATAAAGGGAGCAAATTTGACCAACTGAAGGAACTAATAGATTCCTTTGAGAAGCCAGATATTATCAGCATCACTGAGACATGGTTACATGAAGAAGATACTAGATACTTCCAAATTGATGGATATGTGGGACATCACATATGCAGAGACAGCAACTCCAGAGGAGGTGGTGTCTCATGCTATCTGAAAGATGGCATACAATGCATTAGCAACATGAAAATCAACAAAAATGTCCAGATACTTCTGCTAAAAATAAAATCAAGTGATGGATCACTGAACAATGTGATTACAGTATATAACCCACATGAGTCCCTTATCACTACATGCATGGAAGAACTGGAAGACATAATGACTCGAGTAGGTAGTGACTCAACCCTAGTAATAGGTGATTTCAACTTTAATATAAAAGAAAATACCATGGACTCAATGCAATACATATCCACTCTAGCCTCGAAAGGATATAAAATACACAACAACCTGATAACCAGACCAATAAGTGCTACCCTAATAGACCACCTTGCTACGAATTTAACAAAAGGTCACATAGATATTCTCACAATTGAGAATACCATGAGTGACCACAATGCAATACTATGGAAGATGGACAAGAGGACACAAGACAAAAATGACAGAGACAGAGGAAGAAAGAAAATAAACAACAACAAATTCCTGAAAGAACTAGAAGAGAGAATAAAGGAACCATATAACTATGAAGATGTGAATGAATATGCAGAACAGCTGCACAAAGACATCATAGAATCAATTGAGATAGCGGAATAGGAAGTTAAACCAAGGATGAAAAGTAAGAAACTAAACCCACGGACCACAAGTGAATTAATAAAACTAACGACTGCCAAGCATAAACTTTATAAACTAACGATTAAATATCCTAACAACAGTTCAATCAAAGAAGGGTACAAGACAACCTGCAACCTAACAAACAACTTAAGAGGGAAACTAAAATCTGAATATCTACACAACAAAATTAATAAATCAATAGAGAATAATTCATCAATATGGCAAACTCTAAAGGAAGTAACAGGTCAAGCTAGAAGCGAACAAAACTTCACAACTGAACTTAACTATAAAGGAAGAATGTTGAACCATGATAAAGAAATAGCCAATGCCTTCAACGACTTTTACATAAACATAGGCCCAACACTCGCAAGAGACATAGGAGAAGCACAAGCCAGGGATTGCCAAGAAATGAAAGAAGTAAGGGAAATGGAACTAGAGCCAGTAACTGAGAATGAAATAGAAGAACTCATCATTAAACTAAAAAACAAAAACTCTAGCCCTAACAAGGTGAGCAACAAAATAATAAAGTCAGCTGGCAAGATACTAAAAACAAACCTAGCCCACCTGGTAAACCTATCGTTTGAGCAAGGGTGTTTCCCTAACGCATGCAAAATTGCGGAGGTAATACCGATATACAAAGGAGGAGATATAACTGACCCAGGAAATTTTCGACCCATCTCAGTACTATCAGCCTCGTCTAGAATAGAAGAAATGGCAATGAAAATGAGACTGGAAAGACATCTAAAGAATATAGACTTCTTCTTCTCCTCGCAATACGGTTTTAGGTCTGATAAAGGTATTAACTGCGCTATTTTTGACCTGCTGTGTAAGGTATATAAAGCTCTGGATGAGAACCAGCAAGCAGCTGCAGTCCTTATAGATTTAAAGAAGGCCTTTGACACCGTCGACCATAAGCGTCTAATGAACAAGCTTGAAAAAATAGGGATAAAAGGAAAAGCTGCTGAATGGTTCAGATCATACCTGGACCAAAGACCCAAAAGAACTAGAGTAAACCAGGTAATTAGCGAGGTTCTGTACATTGAGTGTGGAGTCCCACAAGGCTCAATAATGGGCCCGATATTATTTCTAATATACATCAACAACCTGGGTGCACTAAACCTTAAAGGGAAACTGATGCTGTATGCAGACGATGCCGTCTTGATTTGCAATTCTAGAAACATAGAACATATACGAAGATACATGCAGGAAGACCTTATGCTGATCCAGGACTGGTTCCAAGAAAACAAACTAAGCCTTAACATAAAAAAAACTAATACTATGCTTTTCAGAAAACCATCCTGGCCAAAATTCAAACTCAACATCAAAATTGGAAACCAAGACCATGAACAAGTTAACGAAACAAAATATCTGGGACTTATCATTGATGAAGAGCTGCAGTGGACCTCTCACACAAAAAGCATTCTTCCACAACTACGCTCCACCTCAGGGTTAATCTTCAGACTGAACAAAGTACTACCCCTTGGAGCTCTGAAAACCATTTATTATGCTTACTTCCATTCGAAAATGACCTATCTCTGCGCTTTTTGGGGAGATGCTATAGCAGCCAACATAGTATACATCCTACAGAAGGGTGCTATCAAGAACGTCCTCAACCTACCCAGAAGAACACCCACTAAAGAAGTTTTTCAACTGTCTGGTGTAATGCCTTTATTATCCACTATCAAAATTAATCTGACAACAATACTATATAGCCATGTCCACAACAAGAAAATACTTAACACTGACATCCAACATAACTATAATAGACATGGTCATCTAACGAGAACACAAAATAATCTAACATTACCGCCAGCCAATAGTACAAAATATGGTCTGAACAGCTGTCTGTACAAGGCTATAACTCTTTTCAACAATCTGCCAGACCACATCAAGTCTGATACTAGTGAAAATATCTTCAAGAAGAATGTCAAGCATATATTCCTTCAAAACTTCCTGATTCTCTAACTCCATGTCAATACTCTGTCTCTTCTACACTCTCAACTATAATGTATTGTTAAAATTGCTA
>NW_026267413.1:22410-26289 GCF_000697945.3 Frankliniella occidentalis | reverse complement strand
CAAATATAGGGACCTTAGAGATAAAAAAAAAACTCATGAAATCTTTGCGCAATTTTGAAATTTTCGTTGTTGAACGAGTTTTGCAGACATGGCCTCCTTTCGACTCACGGTACGAGTTTTTCAAAGGTTTTCACAGCAAGCTGGAAACCGATTGCAGCGTGTTTCAATGGCGTTTTTGTAAACACGATAATCTCTCCATCCTCTCCCGCACCCGCCCTCCCCGGAGGGAAAGAGACGGAGGAAGAGGAGGGCGTGGGCAAGCGGCGTGAGCGGCGGTGTCGGGCCGGCGAAACAAAGGCTTGAATGAGTTTCGCCGTCGGGACTCACCCCCGCATCGGAGCTCCATGGCTCAGTGAGGCCTGAGCGGCGGCGCTGCTTCCAGCTCCGGCCGATAGGGCGCAGCACGCTCTGAGTCCACTGTGAGAAATAAACCGGCCAGGTGCGCCTATCAGATGGACCATACACGTTTGAAACCAACAATAACTTAAATAAGGTCCCTTTTCAAGTGATAAGACGACTTGATGTAGTTGCAAAATCTAACCGAAACCCCTATTTTGAGCGCCCGATTTCTCATAGTGGACTCGGAACGTGCTGCGACCTAGCGGCCGGAGTTAGAAGCAGCGCTGCCGCTCAGGCCTCGTTGGTTGCGAACGAGGCAGAGACGCCGAGTTGGCAGCGCCGGGCTGTTCCTGGCGCTAGCAGTGGTAGGCGTGTATCCTTCTATGTCGCAGCCGAACAAGCCATGATGATAGCCTATAAGGGCGTGACCGGATGACCGTAGGAATCCGAAATAGCAAAGGGGTGACCACCTCGATGCGAACACCGGAGCAAATATCCGTAAATCAACTGATAATTTTCATTGTTTTTTATATCGGCATTCTAATATTGTTTGCAGATATATTCTCCCAAGACCCACACACCGAACCCCAGATGCGGCCCCTCCCCATACATAAGCACGTAGGGGTCCTTACTTGAAAATCACCTATAAACTCACTAGGAACGCTGAAGAAACGCGGTGCAATGCATGCGAGAAACCCGGAAAACCGTCTGAAAACACGACGTAAACGCTCGAGGACTACTAGTGCAAGAGGTACCCATAACAATCGGGCAAATTGTGGTAAAAGCATGAAAATTTAACCATAGGTTCTTGAAAGCATTTGGAAACTTTTGGCCCGCATCCCATTTCGATCACTTCGTGTGGAGGCCAGATATTGAACAGTTTTTGAACACCTTGAACAAAACGTATTTTATCATCTATATCGCACCAATCAAGCGTATAG
This sequence comes from Frankliniella occidentalis, assembly GCF_000697945.3. NCBI lineage: Eukaryota > Metazoa > Arthropoda > Insecta > Thysanoptera > Thripidae > Frankliniella > Frankliniella occidentalis. The sequence goes on along the minus strand of NW_026267413.1, from coordinate 25,009 downwards.
AAGGACTCTCGGGCACGGAATTGACCCGCAAGACCATGTACTCGGTCCAGGAAGGCCACCAATACGGTACAAAGTCCCCTGTTCAACATGTGTTCAAGTTTGACCACTTATTGAACAGTAAACAAAAGTTGCGCTTCTGTGGCGTGTAGGGTGTCATTTTCAGCTAATTTGATGTCGCTGGACTCGATTCCGACACCAGATTTGAGTTTCGTGACCTCTGTGACCCCTGTGTGAAGATGCCGGCGCAGATTGCCTACCTGCCAGGCGCATAGTCGCGCGCAGGCGCCTCGCACCCCCGCTGCGCGCGCAGTTCTGTTGCTGCGGTGGTAAAAGCAGCGGGGCTCACGAGTTGTGTGAACCCCTTGACCACTCTACTTTCCCCTGAGGCTACCTGAGTGCACGCCAGCGGTGATATTGTTGCTAATTGCCTACCCACCAGGCGCCAGAAACTAGAAAATATCTTATTTTCACGGTTTCCGATAAGGAAACAAATTTTGTGGTATATCGAGGAGGAGTCTATAATTTGCGGTCGTCACTCAGTGAGATTGAGGCTCCCCACTGCAATTGGGCGAGGTCAGGGAAATCTTACTGCTTCAGAGTGATGGTTCGGTGCATATGACTCTAGTAGGGTGAGCCTTTTAGTCATCGCCCTGACTGAGCGAGGCAAAATTGTCTCACTCATTTCGAGCACGACACCTCACTAAAAGGGTTTTAGTGCTCGGTTGAACACTTCCCTGGAAAAACAAAGGTGCTATTTAATGCCCTTTAAAGGCGTTAGTAAAATAGTGCACTAGAAAGGTGCTACTGCCCCCCAAAGGTGCTATTTTTGGAATGAATCGTGCTTCTACAAAGGCACTAGTGCAGTAGCACCCCTAAAAAATCAATAGCACCCTCCAAAGGGTGCTATACAGCACCTTTCTTTTTCCAGTGTTCCTACACAGTGAGCGTTCTATCTAGGGAAGTGTTCAACCATGGATTTGCACACTTGCAAGTTCACACCAACAGAGTTGAACACTAGCAAGCGCACAACGACGAAGTAGCATGCTTACACGTATTTAAATTGCAGTTGCACACTTAGTTTATCAGTATTGACAGTGACTGGGGGGACTTGCTGCTCACCAGCTGCAATTTTTTGTTTTCCAGCCCCTGTTCACCCACACATGACGCAGTGGGTTTTCCCTCGGAATTTCGGTGTCCAGTGTATTACATATGTTGTAGTTGTGGTGGTTGAATGAAACAGCTGACTGGGCTTGCTCAGGGTTTATTCAGGAGTCACGAGCGGAGTATTTATACATGAGCATGGCAGCGAAGTAGTGCGAATAAGCAGAGTGAGAATAGCCGTGATAGGTGTACATAAGCAGTAGCAGAAGGCACAGGATAGCATCACAACAACACGCTTGCTAGTGTTCAACTCTGTTGGTGTAAACTTGCAAGTGTGCAAATCCATGGTTGAACACTTCCCTAGATAGAACGCTCACTGTGTAGGAACACTGGAAAAAGAAAGGTGTTATATAGCACCCTCTGGAGGGTGCTATTAATTTTTTAGGGGTGCTACTGCACTAGTGCCTTTGTAGAAGCACGATTCATTCCAAAAATAGCACCTTTGGGGGGCAGTAGCACCTTTCTAGTGCACTATTTTACTAACGCCTTTAAAGGGCATTAAATAGCACCTTTGTTTTTCCAGGGAAGTGTTCAACCGAGCACTAAAACCCTTTGAGTGAGGTGTCGTGCTCGAAATGAGTGAGACAATTTTGCCTCGCTCAGTCAGGGCGATGACTAAAAGGCTCACCCTACTAGAGTCATATGCACCGAACCATCACTCTGAAGCAGTAAGATTTCCCTGACCTCGCCCAATTGCAGTGGGGAGCCTCAATCTCACTGAGTGACGACCGCAAATTATAGACTCCTCCTCGATATACCACAAAATTTGTTTCCTTATCGGAAACCGTGAAAATAAGATATTTTCTAGTTTCTGGCGCCTGGTGGGTAGGCAATTAGCAACAATATCACCGCTGGCGTGCACTCAGGTAGCCTCAGGGGAAAGTAGAGTGGTCAAGGGGTTCACACAACTCGTGAGCCCCGCTGCTTTTACCACCGCAGCAACAGAACTGCGCGCGCAGCGGGGGTGCGAGGCGCCTGCGCGCGACTATGCGCCTGGCAGGTAGGCAATCTGCGCCGGCATCTTCACACAGGGGTCACAGAGGTCACGAAACTCAAATCTGGTGTCGGAATCGAGTCCAGCGACATCAAATTAGCTGAAAATGACACCCTACACGCCACAGAAGCGCAACTTTTGTTTACTGTTCAATAAGTGGTCAAACTTGAACACATGTTGAACAGGGGACTTTGTACCGTATTGGTGGCCTTCCTGGACCGAGTACATGGTCTTGCGGGTCAATTCCGTGCCCGAGAGTCCTTCTATACGCTTGATTGGTGCGATATAGATGATAAAATACGTTTTGTTCAAGGTGTTCAAAAACTGTTCAATATCTGGCCTCCACACGAAGTGATCGAAATGGGATGCGGGCCAAAAGTTTCCAAATGCTTTCAAGAACCTATGGTTAAATTTTCATGCTTTTACCACAATTTGCCCGATTGT
>NW_026267413.1:12147-22020 GCF_000697945.3 Frankliniella occidentalis | reverse complement strand
AAGTGATCGAAATGGGATGCGGGCCAAAAGTTTCCAAATGCTTTCAAGAACCTATGGTTAAATTTTCATGCTTTTACCACAATTTGCCCGATTGTGACGAGAAATTTACTGTGCCTCTTGCACTATACCATTACAGAAACTCTCTGGAAACTAGCTAAACACTCGATGCCCACCGTTGCAGAAACTGTCCGGAAACTAGCTCAAAACTCGATGCAGCACGTTTCCCCACAGTGTTCAAACCTTCAGGGAAAGTGTGTATAAACAGCATTCAGGACGTTTTTCAGAAACGGCCCCAAAACTAATGAAACACTCGCATTGAGATGTTTCTGAAAACAGTAAGAACTTTGCTGCTTTCGCCAGGGCGAGGTTTATCTTTGGCGATGTGAAATGGGGTACGAAAGACAGGGCAAGCACAGGGCGTATCCACTGAGGGTGCAACAACTTCCAGTACACTGTAAAGAAAGTACTAAGGAAATCCCAGTTTTGGGCTTTGAAACGCTCGATTCTTAGTCGAGGGGTCGGAAAATTGCTAAGCCATGGAAGGTGAATTTTCGTAACCAATTCAATCGGGTTCGAGGGGGAAATCACTTGCGAAATAGTTCGTACACCTTCCCCCGAAATAGTCCGAAATAAAGGCGAAATAGAGCGAAATAGATCTGAAATAGTCGCGAAGTAGTCGGTAAAATAGTCGCGAAATACCCCCGAAATACCGCGAAATACCCTGAAATAATCCGAAATAGGCGAGAAATAGCCGAAATGGCAGAGAAATAACCGAAATGGGCAGGAGAAATACCACAAAATAGCACGTACGCTACGAACCCAAGTGATTTCCCCCTCGACCGGGTTTTCCTGAACCCAGTGGGCTGGTAATCGAAAATATGGCACCCAACTAGTAAAATTCAAGTTGTGGCATCGGGATTTCTGTTTCGAACCCCACAACTTGAAAGTTCATGTTTTGGCATCGGGATTACAGATTGCACCTTGTCTCATGTGGACCCCTTTAAACTTATAACAAAAAAAAAAGGCCCAAGGTGGAGTTGAACATTGCCTATGAGTTACTAGTCCTACTCGGAACCCCTTTACAAAAATTTCCTATTCCCTGAACTCTTTCCTCCCTTCCTCCGATTGACTGAGGCCGACAAAATTCATGAACAGGCCTCAAGGGCGGCCGACCCCTATTGTCGGGTCCGAGAATTTTGTCGGCATCGGCCAATGAGCGCTAAGGAGGAAAGAGTTCAGGAAGAACTCTTGTTCTTCTTTGGATCTGGTTTGCGTCAGGTAAAATACCCTTTTAATACCCAACACTCCCGGCAGGAAACTATGAATCTTTGGTAGTTTTGACCGAATAGGGTCTAGAGCGCTGAGAGCGGAAGTAGAAGAACAAAAACGGAAGGTGGAAAGGCGCCCGGACTTGGGGTAGATAGTGAAAGTTTTTGCCGGGGCAGTTAGTGACCCCTAGATCTTTATATTACAACGCGTATTTCTCTTCCATTCATTCAAAACCTAGTCCTATGATGAATCTTATCGACTCTGTTGACATAATGCACTGTACTGACAATTTTTTTTTTTGATGTGTGATCTAACCTTTATTGGTTTTTCAGGTCCAGAATGGTTCGAAACTACTTTTGAAACTTGTTTTTAGAGTAAAACCCCCTCTAGCGCCTAAACGGTGAGATATAGAGCCGAACGGACGAAATTTTCGCCCATAGGGCTCTACTTTCAGAAGTTACCCCTAAGGAGACCATCAAATATTTTCTAGAATTAACCTATTTATTTTTGGGCCAGTTTTGTGAGTAAAACTCCCTGTAGCCCATAAACGGTGAGAGGTAGAGCCAAAGGGACGAAATTTTAGCCCATAGGACTCTACTTTCACAAGTTACCCCTTAGAAGACCATAAAAAAAACAAAAGAAAGCCTCTCTGCTGCCTCCTAGACACCATTAAACATGACTTCATACTAGACTTTTGAGTAATTAGCATCAATTTAGTCAAAAGAATCATTTCAGATAGTAAAAGCTAGGTTTAATGCAATTTTATAGCATTGTCACTAAGTGCCCCGACCTCTGTCACTAACTGCCCCGGGCCGGGGTACAGAGTGACAAATGCAGGGCTCCAGTTCAAGCCAATTTGTTGGCACACTGGCTCGTAACTCATCGAACCACCACCTGCATTACCTCGGCAAAGGTTGCAAGTAACAATCTAAGCTTTCGTGCTCAACATTTGGCCGAAAATAATCGAAATAAGCTCGATTTCCAAAAAGTGTCACTAACTGCCCCACCCTCCCTTACTAGCAGGGACTTGCTGTCTTATCAAGTCCTGGCTAAATTTCTCGACCTTTCCCGTCCTGTTAAATTACAGTAATACAGCCAAGTTGATAAGGTGGCCACATTAGGCCGGCCTGTGTTTTCTATGGCCCAATCATGGCCACCCTCTTTCCCCCTTCTAAATTTATAAGAATGAAAAATATTTATTCTTAGAATAGAAGCCCAACTTTTCCAGGTTCAGCAGATATCCTTGCCAGCAAGCTCTGGTTCGTACATGCCAAACGCGAACGCTCCCAAGGGAACGCTGTGCTAAAGACAACACTTAAGAAAACACCCAGCCGAGCGGAAGACAGTGCAGCGTTTGGTGTGATGCTCTTGTACGCTCGTCTGGACCGCGGCCGAATCTCGACCTGAGCAGGATTGTGATGCCAATAGGTAACGTAGTGTTGGCCATGAGGCACGCAACTGAGGAGTCACTTGGTTAGCTGATATAGAGGCTGAAAGACGAGGGTGGCCATCAATGGTACAGTGGCCATCATAGGGCACCTTACCCTAGTCCCACAAACAATAAACACTCAGCACTATATAAAGCCTGGCCTGAGGGTGGTAACGGGCCCCGTGGACACACATGCTCTTGCTCAGTAACGCCGCGTCGAGGCTGCCGAGGCTTCAACTCCAACGACGAGCACCTGCGGATGCTAGGTCTGGCCAGGGGGTCGCAAAGCAGTGCCGAGAGCGCGGCCTATGCGCGAGCCCCGGAAGTCGCCGCCCGGACGGCGCGAACCAGCCGTTCAAACTACCGCTCAGTGCTCCTCACTGCAGATTAGCTATGTTTAAAATCCTTTGCCATGCAAGAATCGTTAAGGAAAGTTTACAATATGTTGCCGCAGGTCACAAGGATCTGGAATATAACAAGATCTCACCTATTTCGCGTCTTTTATCTTGTTAATGAATAAAACTATTTGCGAGCACTGAGGAGACCCTGTCGCACTGGTCCAATACTTTCAGTATTCCAGACAAAATAATGCCCGCCCCACATCAGGCCTTCGATAAAGAGGTAAGAGACACATTGGCGGAGTGCTTTATAGGTATTTGTTGTCGAACCGGCACCTTCCAAACTAAAAATAACGATTATAAAGCCGAGCCTACCGATCGGCCCCTAACCCTAGCTCATGTTTATAAACATTTTATAAATGTTTACACTTTTACTCGGTCACGGGGACGCAGCCTATCCCGAGCCAAATTTCAAAAACTTTCAGATTTTCGCAGTGTCGTTTGTGTACTTACTGCGGTTTTTCTCAAACTTTCTACAACGCTCAGCACTGTAGTAGTTAGCCCTCTCCCGGACGAAGCCTAAAACGGCTTCAAATTTGTTGTTTTCTTTTGTTGCCGACAAAATGACAGAAGGGGTACGTACTGGATGTAAATTTTACTTCAGACTTACGTTTCCAACGTGTTGTTTCAATCCAGAGGGATAGATAAACATTAATCTTGATGAGCACAGTTGTTTTCTACAGTAAATATATTGCCTTGTTACAGTCTGACTGCTGTTTCGTCACAAAGAAAGGTAAATTACAAGTTTAAAGCTTTTATAGGATTCGGCCGGGAGAGGGCTAACTGCTACAATGCTGAGTGTTGTAGAAAGTTTGAGAAAAACCGCAGTAAGTACACAAACGACACTGCGAAAATCTGAAAGTTTATGAAATTTGGCACGGTCTCCTCAGTGCTCGCAAATAGTTTTATTCATTAACAAGATAAAAGACGCGAAATAGGTGAGATCTTGTTATATTCCAGATCCTTGTGACCTGCGGCAACGTATTGTAAACTTTTCTTAACGATTCTTGCATGGCAAAGGATTTTAAACATAGCTAATCTGCAGTGAGGGGCACTGAGCGGTGGTTTGAACGGCCGGTTCGCGCCGTCCGGGCGGCGACCTCCGGGGCTCGCGCATAGGCCGCGCTCTCAGCACTGCGTTGCGACCCCCTGGTCTAGCGCTTATTCAGGGCGAGGGCGAACACCACGCCACCACTCACTCGCCCAACAACTCCCTGGTCTTAGCAGAGACGCACACTAAAATCTTATGAACATTTTTATTGGCTGAGCGATTAGCGAAGCCTATTACTCCGTCTGATCGGAAAAAACTTGATCTGTCTGTCTGTCTGAATGCACGATAACTCGAGAATGAATTGAGCTAGCGATTTGAGATTTTCAGGCTCGTTTTGTACCATAAGAAGACTGATCGAGTTCGAAGATTTCTAGCTAAAAAATTGGATTTAAAAAAAATCATTAACGACAGGCCCTAAAATAGACATTTTGAAAAGTATTTTGTGAATGATTTCGTAGGAGACAATGCATCAAAGTAAAGCCCTTTGAACGAAAATATCGTCCAGTTTGCTCTAGCTCGTACCGTTGAGGCGCTAGAGTTATTTTTGGCGAAATTAGGAAGGTGGAAAGGCGCCCGCGCCGTCGTCCCCCTCTCCTCTACTAGACGGAGGTGGGGGAGCGCCCGGGTAGGAGTGGGGGGCGGGCAGGCGGGGAGGAGTGCGGGCGCCTTTCCACCTTCCGTTTTTTGTTCTTCTTGCTTCCGCTCCGAGCTCCATTGGAACTCTATTATTTTAAACTAGATTTTTTTATTCGGATCGTCTATTTGTTAGCATGAATGTTAACAACGTTTTTATAGAATACCCCACTGTTAGAAAAAATCTTGGGATTTAACGGAGGAACACTCGTGAAAAGTATTGCCTAAGTCCTTTGGGATTTCCCAAAGAACTCTGTAGATTTCACGCGTCGAGTTTAGCTTTGAAACATAAAGACGAATGAAAACTTCTTACCTTCAACATCTTCTTTAGTACACAAAAACTAGGGACGGAGTCCTCTGGGAATTTCTAACAGTGGTGAAAAGTGAATCTTCGGGAAATCCCAAGAAATTTTTAACAGTGCCCGAAATGAGCCATTTTTCGACCGGGAGATGGTTTTGGGTAACATATTTCCTCGGGTTTGATTACATGAGAATCGACACTCCAAGCACGCCAGGGTTGCCAGCGACTCACTTTTATCCACTATTTTTTTAATGACTCACTTTTTGCTACTATTTTGTGGAAACATGCACTATTCGTCACTTTTTCGGAGGCCAAGGCGGTAAAATGACCGTTTCACCGCGTCCCGTGAGAAATTTCTTCAGTTTTGTACAGAAACGTGTTTGAAATTGTAACTGCTAGTGACTGAGATGAAAGTTAGTATACGTTCATCGATTGACCCATACAGAAAACTGGTGAATGACGCATGCCGATCACTAGAAAATAACGCGGCTCGTATTTAAGTCTTTGTGGAACATTTTCTAAACGAGCTCTCAGAGCCTACATGTGATAGGGTTCAGAGACGTCTGACGACATTGAAATAAAGACGTCAACTTGTACACTCCTAGAGTACTTTTGTGCAGTAGTCTCGTTTAATCGAGAACTTTTACGGGGAGTTCGATGGTGACTTCGAAAATTTAATCTGAGAGCTTTGAAAATATTCCAGAAACACTGAGGGTCATCATCTTGGTCATCATTCAGTGATCGACAATCCAAAGTTTTCGGTGATAGTCTTCTGTTCTTGTGCTTTATTTTTTTTCCCACTCAATCTTAAGTCATGATGAATGTGTGCAAAATATGAACCACACGTTCCAAATTATAAAATTCCAAGGTATAACGTCACTTTTACCCCACTTTTAAGACGTAAAATGTCACTTTTTTGTCACTTTTTTGAGATCAGATCAGGGAAGTCACTATTCTACTATTTTAAACCCTCTTGGGCGCTGGCAACCCTGAAGCACGCCTGTCGGTTAATTTTAGAACTCCACCCCCCCCCCAAAAAAAAACCACCCCCGCACGTGAAATCAGATAGGAGCAGGGTTGTTAACGATATTTTATCGTGTAACGACGATACGACGATATCGATACGATTTTTGTATCGATATCGTAACGCGTTACCTTTTCGGCCGACGGTGTATCGTAACGCGATACGATATGGAGGACACGTAACGTCGTAACGTCGATACGATACAAGCGATTTTACAGTCGGACAGGAAATCACAAGGAAAAAGGGAAAACTTTGACGAACTCGAGCACATCTGAGAAGAAACTTCTCAGATTTTAAGATCTTTTCTAAAAATTTGGCAAGTTCCTCGGCTCCGTCTGAGGATACTTCCTCAAAATCTAAAGAGAATGCCTTCAAATATGGGAGTTCCTCAGATTTTTTCCATTTTCCTCCCAAAAATCAGACCTTGTGTTGACTGGATAGCGCAATACCACCAATGTTCTTGTTTCAAAGCTCTCTTTCTGTTTGAGACCGTATCGTAACGACGTTACGACGATATACCGTAACGTAACGCGTTACATTTTTGATCAGAGGTGTATAGTATCGCGATACGATAACTCGGAGTGAATGTTATCGTAACGTATCGCGATACATTTTTTTTGTATCGTTAACAACCCTGGATAGGAGATAGGAACTTCGAGCCAAATCGGCCATTTGGGTGTTAGGAACAAGTGTGCAAAGTGGCTTGCTCGTATCACAATTTGCAGTTTATATCTGATGTCTTAGTCCTACCGCTGCACTCTCAGACCTGTACTGATTTATTCGTTAGTCGCTTATAAAGGTTTTTATGCAGCAGAATTACTGACTAATTATGTTACTTATTCTGTATATCGTTGTAAGTTGCTCACTGACAAAAGGAAAAATTGTCAGTAATTAAAAAATAAATTATTTCGTATTACTGATGAATGCAGTTGTCAGTAGTAATACTGACAAGAGGTGAAAAAAATCAGCAACAGGATGAGAGTGTGGTACTCATCAACGCCGCTAGTACGCCGAAATACAAAATTGCAAATTACAAGCAGCCATAAACAAATTACAGCTATATAAAAGAGAAAATTAGAATAAAGACCTATTTTTAAAAGTGTAGCAACTGCTTTCAAGATTGATACCCGATTGAGATTCGGTCCTCATCGGTGAAGACAAAGTCGAAACCTAAAACCTTTAAAATTCTAAAAATTGGTTTTCACGTCGTGCAACGTTATTGTACAAAAGTTGTCCATGAGCAAAAAATAGTTGTCTTCGGTAGGGCAATAGAATGAAGTGTATGGTTTGGTCAGCGCTAACAAACGCACTATTATTCTAGGTGAGCTGTCTCCCGTGTTCCCTTACATGGCGGCCATCTCGCGACACACAGCGAGATCCCTCCGTGATAACGCTCTAGGTTTCGTGTCATTGTGCTGGAACAATACAGCTGTCCCCTTGCCGCATGAGAATGGCTGACTGTTATCTACAAGGCTGTTACAGTACAGGCCTTCACCGTTGGATAATCAGTACTCACGGCAAAATGCCTCTAGCAAGCCTGCTAACTTTTTCATTGCAGTACGATCTAAGATCGATAACTTTCCACAAATATGCAAAGCATACAGCTTTCTACCTTTACGTACGCCAGGCCACGTCCCTCATATTAGACTTCGTGAAATCCCACGTAGCACCGCTGCGACGCACACGCTGTGCCGTTCACCTCTGATCTCCTCAGCATGGGAGCAGCGCGAGCTAGAGTGGGCGCCTGTCACACGGCCCGCGCGGGCCCCACAAGAATAGCATGGGCCTGGCGGACGGGCCGGCCGGCCGGAAACTAGGTGAAAGGTAAAAGGTGTCCGGGTTCGGACGGCTCTAGGGTGAGATATTGATGTAAATAACAAGGGATGTTGCAGCAAATTAGAAAATTACCCAATATTTTGACCGAGTACTGAAAATCTATTTATTTTAGCTGTAGAGCCACCGATGTAATGAAACAATCAAATGGACGGAAAAGAGTCAAGAAACATGTCAATAACATAGAACCCTATAATGCCGGGTAGTTACAAGTTTACAATGAACAATAAACGCTATACACAGCGAATAGGGTATTGGTCTAGAGCGCTGAGCGGAAGTAGAAGAACAAAAACGGAAGGCGGGAAGGCGCCCGCGCCGTTTCCCCCTTCTCCACTAGGCGGAGTGCGGGAGCGCCCGGGCCGGGGAGAAGTGGAGGGCAGGCAGGGAGGAGTGCGGGCGCCTTTCCATCTTCCGTTTTTAGTCCGCCCTTCTGCTTTTAAAAAAGCATTATTAGCCCGCCCTTCTGCTTTAAAAAAAGCATTAAAGCAGGCTTATGCAACCGCTCTCGTGTCCGTCCCTCCCTCCGTCCGTCCGTCTGTCCGTCCGTGGTGCGTGTAAGAGGAAGGAGATGAGCTAGAGGTCTGAAAATTTCAGGGTATCTTAAGGTTCACTCCCTTAAAACGAAACGCCTACGGCAAATCCTGTCAACCACCCCTGAGGGGGCTAAAGGGGGTGACAAAGAAATAATAGGGGTTGTTCCAAAAAGTAGGAAAACAATTTGTTTATGGTCTCCTACGGGGTAGCTCGTGATACTATAATCCTTAGGGCTAAAATTTTGTCCGTTTGGCTCTAACTTGCACCGTTTGAGCGCTGAAGTGTGTTTTTTAAACGAAAATACGGTGAAAATGAACATGCTGTACATATTGAAGTATAAGGAGGCGTCATATCATACTAGCTATATGTACGCCAGACCACGTCTCGCGTAACAGGCTTCGCGATATCTCACGAAACACTGTTACGCTGCGACGCGCCTAGCGCACATATAGCTTGGCCTGCGGCGCTGGCAGCCAAGTCAGCCAAAGGCACGGTCGTAAATAGGCCTTCGGCCCCAAAAGTCAGATTTTGCTCCTCGAGGTTTTACTTTGACGAGTTACCCCACCGGAGACCATAAAATATCTGAGGAAAAACATTAAAATGTTTTGGGGTGATTTTCGTGTGGAAAACGCCCTCTGGCGCCCAAACGGTTAGAGATAGAGCCAAACGGACAAAATTTTGGTCCACAGGTTTCTACTTTGCCGAGTTACTTCTAAGGAAGATGTAAAAAAAAAAAATGTTTAGAAGAATTGTTTGGGGCTTTTTGTTTTTGATCTTTTGACACGTTATTTTTTGAGCCAGATGGCTCAAAATTAATGCAGTTCCTCCTTTGTATGATACAAAAGTACAATAACAATTAGAGCCTTCTAGCTCAAACCGTTTTCGAGTTATCGTGCGTACAGACAGACAGACAAACAAAAACACAGACACGAAACATTTTGATCATCACTGGAGTAATAGGCTTCGCTATCGCTCAGCCAAAACTAGGTAGATGAACGCCAGACCACGTCTCGCGTAACAGGCTTCGCGATATCTCACGAAACACTGTTACGCTGCGACGCGCCTGGCATACATCTACCTAGGCCTGCGGCGCTGACACCCGAATCGGGAAAAAGGCAGAGTCGTAAATGGGCCTTCGGCCCCAAAAGTCACAATTTTTTTCCTCGGGGTTTTGGTTTGACGACAGGGGCGGACTGAGTGGTCCGGGGCCCGGGTGGGAAATCTGGAAGGGGGCCCCGGTTTTGTCTACCTTTCAGGGGCAATCTATACGTAATAAAGCACACCAAGTTGTCCTATCAGTGCGAATAGTTTTCCCCCTGGACTGCGAATAACGAGTTGGCCAAGTAGCCTCGCACAGGCCCCTGTTTTCCGATCCCTACTAGCGAGATAGAGCCAAGATGG
>NW_026267413.1:7118-7428 GCF_000697945.3 Frankliniella occidentalis | reverse complement strand
AGCACCAAGGGCTAAATTATTTTCGCTATCCCATTTCGCCCTCTTAGGGCAAACTTAAATGAAAATAAATTTAGCACCGTGCAAAATCGCATGGGAATTTTAAGTTTTGCCCTCAAGTAAGGGTTATATTTTAGCACAGTGTGCAAAGTTTAGCACAATAAAGCAGTGTCTCGGTCATTCGGTCACTGCACTGTTGCCACATCGGCAGGCATGGGTGACAGAGCGCACAAGCTCACAGAAGGTAAAGACTGCTGCCGCCAGCCCTCCGGAGAGGAAAGAGAGAGAGGGTAGTGGAAGGGGTGGGGGGGGG
>NW_026267413.1:915-2083 GCF_000697945.3 Frankliniella occidentalis | reverse complement strand
GCCGGGGGGGAGGTAGAGAAAAGGGGCAGCGGGGACAAGGGATTGACGTCAGTCTGTATCACCATTGTGCATAAAATCAGTGAACTTACAATTGATATATAGGTATTCGATTTAAGATGCCAAGAGTTTTAATAGTCAACTATATTTTGTCCCAGACAGAACTTAAGAAATCAAACGATGAAACTAATACACATAAATGGTAATATTTTCAATTGCCCATCATCAATGACAATGGCACATTGTGTGAGCTTAGATGGTAAAATGGGTGCTGGACTTGCAAAAGAACTAAACAACAGATTCAATTTAAGGGAAGACTTCCTGAAGGCAAAACGAGAAGTCGATGGGCTGGTGGCTTTGAGAAGACAAGAAAGATTTATAGTCAATCTAATAACAAAAGATAGATTTTCCCATTTACCAACACAAGAACATTTCAAAGAACCATTATTTAACCTAAAAAACTTTTAAGTTTTCAACAAAATTACAAGTCTAGCAGTCCCAAAATTAGGTGCAGGTTTAGACCGTATGGACATAAATTATTTCATACAGTCAATTGTCGAAGTACTTAAAGACATTGATGTCACAATATACATGCACCATATTTAAGAAGTTTTTTTCAATATTAGAGGAGAAATGGAAATGATATACGTCACTGATCTTTTAATACATGACTTTTTGTTTTCTGCTATTTGTACACTGTGAAACGTAAAAAATAGTTGTCAAGATGGTAAGAAGAAAAAATATAAAGTAAACTTTAAAAAAACAAACGGTCGCAGATGGAAATTCTGAAACATATACTGTCTTGATACAAAGCCTAAAGAAAGTTTCATCTGGACATGAGGTTCAAAGAATACATTGAAATTTTTGTAAATTTCAGTTCACCGGAGTAATGGGAGTAACATTTCTAAAAGATGTATCATACAATTCATGCGTCAAAATTGAGTACAAAATTGCATACCTCTCCAACGAAACAATACAGAAAATTTGCAAAAAGTGCACTGCCAATGAAACGTGCCTAGAAAGTGTACGGGTACTAATGGCTAGCGTGGAACTCCACACTATAATTCATGAAACTACTTTCAAAAAAGCAATTTGCTTTTATTGTAAACAAAACTTAGCTTCAACAGGTGTAGCGGTAAAAAGTGTAAACGGCTCTATAATACACCCCTAC
>NW_026267413.1:0-805 GCF_000697945.3 Frankliniella occidentalis | reverse complement strand
AAACAAAAGTAATTTTTAAAAACCCAAGAGCACAAAAACCACCGCGTTCTCGAAGATAAGAGATGGCGGCGGTACACAGCGCCGGCCAACCCGCCATTTCCACCATTCAACCGCATTCACAAGAACTTCCTACGAAATACATACACCTATTGTAACTAACTACGCCACCGTCAATCTATTCATCCTCTTAGCATACCTGCAGCCAGTCGATAATCAAACGTTCCGAAATCACGGGTCGAGCCATGGAGACGCATTCTTTGCGGCGGTCCCCATTATAATTTTTCGACCTTGCAAGCTGGACTGGCACTGCCACGTCAAGCTGGCGGAGCGCACTGTGGTAACAATTAGAATGAGCCGACCTGCCTGCCTCCGCCCCTGCTAAATGCCGCCCCGCCGCTGCTCCGCCGCGCCGCTATCAACAATTGCTGTCTTTCTATTTCTCTCCCTCCCTCCCTCGTCTCTCTCGCTCTCTCTCTCCCGCTTTCTCCCCTTCCTAACTCCACGCATTTTTCCCAAGCCGGCGCAGGCTCATGCCCACACTTGGTGACACCCGTACCCCGCATCGCACGCCGCCTACTATCCCAGGCCCCAGGCCCTCCCCGTGAAAACTGCCCCGTGTACACCCCGTATACACTCCGTATACACGTTCCTAATATATGTGGCTAAATAGATTCAACATACGAACTGTATACGAATCAGTGGCGGATTAGGGTCCGGCTGACAGGGGGGGCGATGCACTGTCGGTTGCCTACATACAGGGGTTTTGTGGCGCGAATTGCCTACCTTTCAGGCGGCTCTCTAGAGG
>NW_026267412.1:356130-359666 GCF_000697945.3 Frankliniella occidentalis | reverse complement strand
CTCCCCCCGCCCCCCGCCGAGCCGACGCAGCAGAAGCAACTCGTCGAGGTACCGTCCTCCTCCTGGCTTGCATGTGTTGCCGCTTTGGCCCGTCCCTACGTGAGTGTGTGTAGCCCGGCTTGCCTCTGCAAATAACCACGGCGGGAGTCAACAAGTGAAGTTCAACGGCGACACTTGCAGCGGAAATAGAGCGCGGTGCGTGCACGTGCGTGGGGCGGGCGCAGGTGGTCCTGCGCGGAGAGGATCCCCAGAGCCCGCCCGCCTGCTGCCCGCGCCAATGCATGTTGTTTGTGTGTTGTTTAGCCGAGTGGTCTGGTGCCGAACGCTTTGGTGCGGCCTGCTTGGGCCTGCTGCTGGCCGGGCGGCTGAGCGGTTATCAGCCCGCGAAGATGGTGAATACTAAGAGGGCGCTGCCACTGCGTATAATGGGGTTCGTCTTTTATTCTGACCGCGATAATGGTGTCCCGATTCGTCAGCTAATCGCCCGACCGCCGAAGACTAGGAAACGACCGCTTTGCGCTGCCGTCATTGGTCCGGTTTCTTCCTCCCGATTTTCTTTGCCGACGGACCCCGAGAATGGGGAGCGCCAGCTCTCTGCGGCTCGGCCGGGTCGGACTGCGGCCTGTGCTTTGTGATTCACGAGCTAAAACTGGGGTGTCCGTCGGTCCGCGTGCGGCGCAGGGCCTTGTGCCCCACATGGGGCGCCGGGGAAGAGGGGGGAAGGGGAAGGGTTGCACGGCTCGGGGTGCAGTGCACCTTGTCAGCTGTGGCCCTCGGGGACGCCGGGGACAGACGAGACGGCCAGGTCGGGTCGCCCACCCGACCCGGAAGGTGGGAGAAAGTATAAAAATAAAATTCGTCGATGCGTGTGCCAGCGAAAAGGGAAAAGTTCCGGAAAGTTCGTTTTATCCCCCCTTCCTTCCCCACGCCCTCTCCCTCTCCGCCCGGCTAAAATAAACAAGGACCGCGTAAATTTGGGGAGGTCGGCGTGGGCGCTGCAGCGCGGGAGCGCGAGCACGGCCTCTCGGTGGCGCAACGCGTTTGTAAAATAGAACCCGCCGCAGTTCAGGGCCAAAAAAATATTGTCCCGAGTGTTTCTGCTGTGGTGACGTGGCGGCCGTCGGGGTGCCTGCCTGCTGCTCGGGCCTCGCGCTGCTGGCAGTGGGGGAGGGTGAACCCGCCCCTAGAAGAGGATGTTGCCTCATACGGAGTTGGCGCTGCGCGGGTCCAGCGCGTGTTACTGTTTACCAATCTCCCTCCCCCACCCCCCTTTTCCTCTCCCCCTGCGAGCCAAAGCCAAAACCGCCCGGCTTGTCGTCGATACCCTTTGGCCCCCGGGACGTTAAAAGCGTTAACGGCCCGCACCCCCCTTCGCACTACTGCCTCTTGAGCCGGGCGTGTCGCCGCGCCGAGTAGACGGCCAGTTTGTACACTCCTTCCCTCGATACCCCACACATCTGCGCGGGAAATCGCGCCAAGTCGCGGAGACCTGAACGCGGGAGTATCTTCTCTCGCAGGCGTGATATTTTTTGTTTGTTTGTTTCTGCTCGTGGCGTTCGCGGGGTATCGCCGAAACGCCCTCTTCCCCTACTCGCCTGCTCCCCGTTCCGTTGGCCCTCGCCCCTCATCCTCGGCCGGCGCGCTCCCCTGCGAGAGCAGACCTCATGAGCGTCGTATGAGCACCAGTGCGATCCGTTGGCGCCTAATCTAAGTTTAGCCCGGTGCGCCTTCTTGTTTCGCACCTCTTTTTCGCACATTCCATCGGCGCGCGCGCGCGCTCGCTTGTGTTTCCAAAGTGCGCCGCGAGAGCGCGCGTTTGCTCTGTGTGTTTACGCATTCCGACGGGGGGCGAGCGACTGCAGAGGGAAGGACCTCCTCCTCCTCCCCCTTCTCCCCTCCCCCTTCTCCCCCCCTCCCCTGCTTTTCTGCATTTGGACCCAAATTTGGAGCGACCGCTGGCTGCAAGTGGAAAGGCCAGGCTCGCCGTCGCGTCGCCGGCCCCCTACTCTGTCCGCCACGAATGAATGCTGAACTTTGCCGTTTTCCCGCCGCGCCCCCTTCCTCTTCCCCAGTCTCAGCAGGTTGCCCTTCACGCACAAATCCTCGCACCCGGCGGCGAGCAGGGGACAGGACAGGTTCTCTCGGCATATATTTTGCGGATCTCTCCGAAAACGAAATAACAGAATAAAAAAGGACTATAACTGTTTTTTTAAAAAAATGGGCAGTCTGGGCGTTGGACGGATGCCTGTTAAAGATGCCAGGATTCGGTTGCCCATTCTCTTAATGACACCCGGAGGTGAGGTGAGGTGCAGTGCCGAGCTTGGCACCTCACCTCGTCGACCTGAATGAGCCGTACGACCAGCCTCCCTCCCCTCGCGGGTGGAAAGAAAAATTGTGAAACAAATCCAACGTCATTTGTAAGCCTCTAACCAAGTGCAAGCCATGGGCACGGGGGCTGGCCG
Source organism: Frankliniella occidentalis (assembly GCF_000697945.3). Taxonomy (NCBI): domain Eukaryota; kingdom Metazoa; phylum Arthropoda; class Insecta; order Thysanoptera; family Thripidae; genus Frankliniella; species Frankliniella occidentalis. Next base: position 357,204 of record NW_026267412.1, on the reverse strand, counting down.
CGCCGCGACATGCACGAGGACAAGCATTGCTTTGAAATGTACTCTTGGGAATTCGGCGGTATCAATTTGTTATTCTTTCATTCATTTCTCTCTTTCTCTTTCTCTCTCTCTCTCTCTCTCTTGACTTCGGTAATCCAAACAGACTTTCCTCTCTGAAAGTATCGACCTTCGCATTCGCTATCCGAAATAGACCAACTTGTTTTTCAGGTCTCGAATTGTGGTTTCGTTTTCGTTTCCTGAAAAGTGATGTGTCGCGCTCGACTTGGCGGCCCAATTTTTGTTTTCCCCGTTTCAAGGATGTTCAGAAGCGCCTGGGTTTCGGCAGGACGCGCGGGGGCGATGCTCGATGCGATGCGATGCCCAACATTGTATTCCGCCGACAAACAATAATTGTTTGTGTTTTTAGAAGAGGAACAGCACTTCCTGAAGGCCGGTAGCCTTGTGTCAGGTTCTACGCGCACCGGAGCGTGGCTCATGCGACTGGGATGCATATTAGCTTTTTGTTTCGCTACTCACGCGAGTAAGAAAGAGAGAGAAACATGTCGTGATGACGTGCATAGAATTTAAAAAAAAAAACTGAACTCAAAACTTTGTCCGCGCATATTACTATTTCAGATCACACGGCGGGGAAGGGGGGGGGGAGGCTCGCAAGCAAACTGCTCCTTCATTCATTGCCCGGGCTATGCCAAACAGATGTGCCGCGATGTGCGATCCGCCCCCCCCCCACTTCTCCCCGTCAACTGCGCCTCTCTTATTTGGAACCGCATCGACGCTGCCGGACGCTGCCGCGCCCCGCGTGCGCGGTACGGTATGCCTCCGCGGGGGAGGCGGCTATTCTGGCCGCGGTGGCGTGGCGTGGCGCGCGCCGGACAGGTGTCACGCCGACACGCGATGGGGGATGTGTAGTGCGCCGCTCTATGTGGTCGAGATTTGCAAGTAAACCGAAGTGCCCCGCGCGGGGCCCGGCCCGGTCCCGCTCGGCCCTTGGAGGCGCGCCAGCCGCGGCGCAGCGGCGCCACCGGCCCGCCCACATTTGGGGGTATAGGATAGGCGGCCGACAGCGACAGGCGAAGC
>NW_026267412.1:346038-356080 GCF_000697945.3 Frankliniella occidentalis | reverse complement strand
CCCCCCCCGTTTTCTTTCTTTATCTCTCTCGCTTCTTTCTCTCCATCGTGCGCGGGTTATCGCCTATTACGCGCGCTCCGCTCAGACCATTTTCCGTCGTATGATATCGCGGTGCGCGCTCGAGACGCCGTCAGCCGCTTGTATCGTCCTGCTCTCCTGCTGCCGCCTACGGCTTATACTTCACGATCAGGACCCTGTGCACGAAATCTAATGCTTTCTTTCTCCGCAAATTGCGCAATCCGCCTCGAAGGACGCTTGCTTGCAAGGCGAAAGAGCGTGCGCGCGCGCTCCGTGTTGTGTGTGCGTGTGTCGCGTACCGTACCGTTCCGCGGCGGGCCGAGCCGGTGCGACGGCCACCGACCCCCCGCCACCGCCGCCGCCCGTGCGTGACTCAGTGCGCGCCGGCGCGGCGGGACGTCGAAGGGTCGCGGGTCAGCTTGAGTCGTCTGGGCCGCGTCTGACCGAAGGGGAGAGGGGGGGGGGGTGACGGGGTACCCCGCGGGAGTGTGTCACTGACTGCAGTGCACCACCCTGCGGTACCCTGCGGGCGGGTCGCGCGTGGGAGGGCGGCCGCTTTTATTGTCTAATTGTCTCGTTACGTGGTGGCGCGTCGCCAGCCGGGCCCTGCTCCCTATCGAGGCGAGTGTGTCGGGACGGGGCGCAGGGAGGGGGCTGCGTGCGTTACTTTGATATGCCCGGCTCGCGGTCCTCTATATACACGCACACACTCCCGCGGCCCAGGTGCTCGTTGAGGCTGAGGGGGAGGTCCCCCACTGAGCATCGCGGCGTTGTGTGCGTGCACCTGCGGAATGTGGCCCCCGCCCCCGGACCTACCGGCCCGCAACAACGCCCCCGCGCGACCCCTTGCACGCCGCCCGACTGGGCGGCCGCGCCGACTTTTGTCACGGGTGATCGACGAGCCTGCTGTTGCTGCCGGCGGTGACCGCCCCGACCCGTGCGTGCGTGCCGAGTACGTCCCCGCCGGCCACGACGTTTAGTGCGTCATCGTGAACGTGCCGGGCGTACCGGCTGGGTAGGCTCCGTGGGTATGGGATCGGACGAGCTGGCTAGAGCCGGTCCCCGCCTAGTTTTTTTTTCGCTTCATTATTATTTTTGGTTCTGCCAGTGACGTCGCAACGACGTGTTGCGCATCGCAGACCGACCGCGGTGGCTTTCTTCTTTCTCGCTCGTCAGCGGCGCGCGGACGGATGGACTCGGGGGCGCGGGGGCGGGGCGGGCCTTACCTCCGCGACTCTCTCTCGCTCTGCCCCTCCTTATTAATGTCTCGAGATGAATGTCAAGTTTACGACGGACTTAGCGAGCCAAAAGCCGAACGGAACGGAAGGGCAGGGCCGGTGGGGCAGTTGAAAAGGGGGGGGGGGGAGGCGGCGCGTTCCCGAAATAGACGGAAGGAAGGTTTTTCGCAAGAGGAGGGACCGCACGGGGTGAGTCCGCGGCGCCGCCGCCCGCGTCGCCTCCCGTGTCTCTCTATCGCTCTCTCCTTGTCCCTCCGCGCTAATCGCTCCTCCACCTACTGTCCGTCGCGTCCACTTCCGCGTGAGGGCTTTTTATGGCGGGGTGCGTGCGCGCCGCCGCGCCTCTCCCGCGGCCGCTCTGTCCCGCGTGCTTGGACGCGCTGCCGGCGCCGCCCTCGGACGGCACTTGTCATCGCGTGTCACCCGGGTGTCACTCGCGTGTCACCCGGGTGTGACGGCGCGTGGGCGCGGCGCGCGGCTAGGCTCGATTAGTGACACCTGCCCGGCGGGCGCGCCCCGCGCCCCGTGGTGCCAGGGGCTGCCAGGGGACGGCGCGCTGCTGCTGCGGCGGCGGCTTCTCCGCGCCCTGGGAAGGACGCGGCGCAGCGCCCCCGCCAGATGGCGCACCTGTTGCCGCCCCTGCACCGCGGCCCGCGGCGTGCGGCCAAATGCCGATACGGTCTGAGGCTGCCCCGCGCCGCCACGCCCTGCCACGCAGCCAAGGTGTGCAGCCGCGGCGTCCACCTAATGGACCCCCCATCATCCCTTAACGCCGGGGTGACTCCGCGACGGTTTCGCGGGGTTGGAATTATTGGCCAAGTTCAAGTTCGCGGCGGTGGTGTGGGTGGCGGGTTTGGAATGTCGCTGACGTGTGTCATGATGCTGCGTCAGGCGGGAGGTACGTCGCGCACGTCCGTCGCCCGTTGCAATCGTGGCGCCGGTTGCCGAAACGCTGTGGATGCTGGACGGAGGGGTGGGGTCCGGCTGAGAGTGAGAGAGCGAGTCATTGGGGTGATTTGTGGGAGGGTAGGAGTGCGCATGTGATGGAATGTCCTATATTTAGCGGGGTAGGTGAGGCGGCGCGGGGAGGGTCGGCGGGCAGAGGGAGTCCTCGCGCACGTGGTCGCCGCGGCACCGGGCCTGAGTCACGGCCCGCCAGCCCAACGCCCCTCCGAGCCGTGAGGCCCCCCGCGGCCCCCACCGTGCCGCGCGCCCCCCGCGCCCGCAGCGCTCCGCGCCCCGCGCCCGCCCGACCGGCCGGCCGGGCAGCCAGCCACGCGACCCGGCAGGGCCTGCCCGCCATGCATTCACTCAGTCGGCCCGGTCCGGAGCGGTGCGGAGCGGTCGTGTCGCGATGGGCCGTCAGCACGGCGGCGTGCTGGGCGAGCAGCCCGCTGGACGGCGTGGCCGCGGGGGCCGCGCGGCGCTGGGCCGGCGTGGCGAGAGCGAGGAGGAGGCCAACAGCAAGTCGTCGTGCGCCACCACGGACTCGGGCTACGATGGAATGACGACGCCGACGCCTCGGCGCCGACGCCGGACGGCCAACAAGACCTGGGGCAGCGACGAGGAGTCGTGCCCCGTCATCGTGTACGTGCCGAGGTCGAGGAGGAGACGCAGACGGCCGCCGGCCTCGGCGCCGAGGCTTACCGACACGAGCGACCAGCCCTGGGTACGACGCCAGCCAGCCTCCTTCAGTGCAGTGTCTGTGTGTGTGTGTGTGAACGTGCACAAGTGCAAGTTGGGCAGTGCGGTGGTGACTGACGGGGACGTGCAGGGCGCCGCGTCCGCCTCGGAGGCGCCAGTTACATCACGTGGCTCGGCGCGCCGCCCGCGCGTTGCGTCGCGCGACGCGGCCGCGTCTCGGAATTCGCTCGATTTTGTCCTCTCCCCGCGGGACGAGGACGGACCGCTGCGACCGCCGCCTCGCCGCCCCCAGCCTCCTCCTCCCCACGCCCTGCCGCCGGTCTCAACCTTGTCTTGTTGCCGAAGGTTGGGCCGCCGTGCCGTGCGGGTTTCGGTTCGGCCGGCTTGGCGGCGCGGGCGGGGCGCGGGGTGTGAGCAGGCGACTCGCGGTGGCCCCCGACCCGCGACAGGCGGCCAGCAGGGGCTGAGTTGAGCTCGGAGCTGAGCGGAGCAAACCCGCTAAGAATTATCAAGGCGGCGGACGCCAGCACGCTGTCGCCACTACGTCATTTGCTCGCCGCCGCTGAATCGTTTTCCTGTTGCTCGGCGCGACATTCCCGCGGCGGGGGCGGCCGGCCTGCGTGCGTGCATGCGTGCGTGCAAGCGCGCTATCGGCCTCCGCGGTACGAAACCGAATGAGTTACGAGGGATGTCCTGCTCTGTCTCCGGCATACATAATGCTGCTCGAGACGCCCGATTAAATGTCGGGTCGACTCGAGCGAACCCGCGGGTGAACGCCCACGCGAAGTAGATTCCAAAATTCTTTTTGGCCGCGCAGATGAAATAAAATCCGTCGGCGGCGAGGGAAGGCGGGAGGGAGAGCCCCCTCGGGAGCCGGGAGCTCGGGCGGGGGCAGCTTCGCGGGTCGGCGGGGACGCTACTCACTGGATTTACTTTTATTTATTTCGTAAAGCGCTTTCACTTGGGTAATATGTGCCTGGGCCGTACGCGCGGCGCGTTGCGGATTGAGTGGAGGATGTGGGCAATAAACGCCGTCTGGGGGTCAGTGACGTGCCCCGCCCCACCCCGCCCCGCGGCTGTTTGTCTTGGCGACGCAGGATGCGTGCGGGTGGTGCGGGGCCCGCGGCGGGGTGGTTGGTGAGGCGTATCGCCCGGGTTGTTTCACTAATCGTCGGCCGTTTAACTTTGCATTGTCGCTGTCCGAGTCCGAAGTCTGAACCGACCGCTCTGCCCAGCTTTCCTTGCGAGTACATTGTGTGTGTATGTGTGTCTGAGCTGGCCATGTGTGTCTGTGTGTGTCATCTGGCTGTGTCCACTGACTGCTTGTCGCTCGTACTCTAACTCTCTCGACCTCATGGGGGGACTTTAGCATCAATCACCTCGCTAACGAAGGAGGCTGTCAAAAGAATCCGTCCGGCCTTCTTCTCTTTTTTGGAGTGGGGGGGGTGGAGGATTGGAAGTCCATGCAATTAAAATGAGCGGTTTCGAGCAGCTCGTCGTAAGATCATCTTCACTTCTGACGCTGCTCGTCGCTTCTCGGGGCCGCGCCATGTAAGGGGAAGAGTTCGAGGGGAATGTGGGGTGCGTGGTGCGTATGGACTGACAGTTGCATCCCGAAATATCCGGGCGTCTGCTCTGTCTGGTGCAGCTAGGGCCGAAGTGGGGCACACGCATCGCCAGGACCAGCACAACCACCACGGGCACGGGGTTGGAAAGGGGGGGGGGCTCGGACACGTGGCGCTGCTGCTGTCGATGACGGGCATTGTTGTGGTTCGGGGAAGTCACGCGCTTGCGCGCGTGTTGCTGTGCTGTACACGCTCGGCTGCTGTGCAGCTTCGCTCCGAGCTTACGCGCGCGCTTCTTCTTCGGACGCTTTACTCTACGCGGATCTCGCGTGGGCGTTTAATTCGACGTGCGCGATCGCTGCCGGCTGGGCTTCCCCTTACTGCGTCTGACACACAGGCGGTCTTTGTTCGCACGCCACGCGAGCCGGCGCGTCGAGTGAGTGGTCGTTCGCCCCTGCTGCTGCTGCTGCTGCCGCCGCCGCCGTCTTTACACGGACCCCCACCACCCCGTGCACTCCACCCCTTTCGTACCGCCTGTCGATTTGGCGAATCTTCTCGTGTGGACAAAGAGCCGCGCTGTCCCCCCTCACCTTTCTCCTCCCGCCCGCCATTCCCCGCGCGACCCAGTTGGTAAACACGAGAAAGGCTCCCGCTCCCTAAGTGGTTCTCCTCCCCCCGGCCGGCTGGCCCGACCTGTCCCATTGTCCTCCTCCTCGGCCCTGACATTGCCTCGGTCCCGCGGCCGCGCGCGACACCTTCTCGCCGACCAACACAAGGGCGGGCCAGATTTGCTCTTGGCAGCGGCAGCCTTGCGTAATTCGCACTTAGCGCGCCCCGGCCGGCCCCGCCCGACTCGCTACCCGCGCTGGACGCAGAGCTCCCGGCCCGCGCCTCCTTGTACGGGGCGTGCGGGAAGTGCAGTGAATAGCAGAACCCCTGCAGCGCTGCGGCCGCGAGGAGCTTCGCCGTGCCTCGTCACCGCGCCGCACCGCCCCGCGCCGCCGATCTTGTTATTATTACCGCGCTCGCCCCTAAAGTCTAAAGTGCTTGGGTCGTCACGGTCGCTGCAGCTATTGCTGTTTATGATGACCCAGTGGCACACTTCTCTGGCGGCCGCCGGTGCGGGCGGGCCGGGCTGGGTGGGCCGGGCGCGGTGCGGCGAGTGCGTAGTACTTGCGTTTGAGCTTAGGGGCGCAAGGCGAGGAGCAGCGGGCGGTGCGGGGGGTGGGTGCTCTGCGAGAGCCCTGGGGCGCGGCGTGTCGTCGTCGTTAAGCCCGACGGGAGCCCGACGGCAAGCCGTCGCTACCCCGCTGCTGCAGCGCGTCCGCGCACCCGACAGAGGGCGCGGCGTCGCGGCGCGCGCTTCGCTACCCAGGGCGGGGCGTCGCGACGCTCCCGGTGGGCGAGGGCACGCGAGGGGCGCGCGTGTGTGTTTATATCCCACGGGGACGCCGAGCGCCGCCGATTCGTGGATAGAGTGAGGGCGGGCGGGCGGGCGCCTCCGCTCCTGCTCCTTGACCCATATTGCCGAGTGCCCGTGCTCCATTTCGAGAACACTCCTGCACGGCCTCCCGGCTCTCGCTCTCGGGCGCATCGCCGTGCCCGCGCTGTTTGACGAACGCTGCGCGGGGGTGCTGAACCCACCGCCGCGGGCCAAGGCTCTCGGCGGGGCCCGGGGTGGGCACGGCGCGGCGCGCGGGTGGACGGTGACCCTGTCCACGCGCCGTGCCGCGGCCACGCTCCGCCTCCCCGCCTCTTCTCTGCCGCTCCCCGACTTTCCGCTGTTCGTTATGTTTCTTTCCCGTCCCGAGCCAGAAATAGTCGGCGGTTTTGGCAAGCAGGTAGCGCATAACTGCGCACATTGCTCGAGTCGCGTCCGCCTGGCCGGCCCCGCTCTAATGTGTGGCGGCCCGTCCTACCCTACGCTCGGCTCGGCGACATCGCGACCCGGGGGCCCTGACCACCAGCACTGCGCCCCGCCCCGCCGATCAGGCCTGGGCGGGCGCATGGCGGGCCCCCTCCGGAAGCTGCGGCCGGCCCAAGTGGGTTCGGCCGCGGTGGGCCTCCATTCGCACTGCGGGGGCCTGCCCTCTCCCCTCCCCACTTCTCCAAACGCACGCCGCGGATGACGTCGCTGACGCCGCTGACAGTGTGGCGGTGCAGGGGCAGCCGGGCCCGGTGCGCACGCAGCGCCGCGGGCCGGGCCGGGCCGTGCTGCGGGGCGGAGCCGAGCGCGCTTGGCTCGCGGCCCTCCAACTGGCCGATATTTTTAGGTGGCCTATGCGATGATTGTGGCGTTGCCTCTGCTCGGTGGCCGCCGTGCCGCCGCCGTCGTCCTGCCGCCCGGCTCTGCCCGGCTCTGCCCGGCCTGCGCCGCGACGTGCGGCTGGTATCTTTAGTTGCACCCCCGGGGACGCGGCGGGCGGGCGGCGATCGCGCGCCGGCTTTGTCACGCCGTCGTGGCGGGGCGCGGCCCGACTGCGCACGCGTGAGCACGCGTGAGTGGGGACGGAGTCCTGTTGACGCACCGAGGCGCCCTGTGACGGGCTGCTCGCCGCCCCGACGCGATCCTGGCCGCCGTGTGTCCCCCTCAGGCCCCGGCCCCCCTGGCCCCGCCTGGCCCTGAGCGGCGTGAGCGTGAGCCGCTCCCCGCGGTCCCCCCCGTTCTCCCGGTCCCCCCGCGGGGGCCCTCGCGAGCCCCCCTAGGGGCAAGGCCTGACGGGCCGGGGCTGCTGCCGTGCTCAGTAGCCCGGCTGGCCCGGCCAGGACACCCCGCGAGGCGAGGGCGATTCGCGATTCGCGAGGTTAGTCGACCCGCTTGGCCAACATGACGTCGCGGAGCAGCGGCACCAGCCGCGGCCCGGGCCCCAGCCGGTACCAGCGCTCGTCCACGGCCAGCATGACCCAGCTGCTGAGCGACTCGTGCTCCAGCCTCCTGCATCGGCTCACGTCTCGCGTCCGCGGCCCGTCCGCGACGGTGGAGTCGCCGTCCGCGTCGTCTCGCGCCGCTGGTCTCAGCTTGTCAACGCTGGGCCTGGGCCCCCTCGGGCTGAGCGGCCATTCGTCCGCGAGCAGCGCCCCCTGGAGCCAGGCGTCCCCCGCCGCCACTGCTGCCCCTGACCGCGACAAGGATCGCGAGCGTGCGCGGGACCGTGTCCGCGCCACCAGCCCCATCTTTACGACGTTCGGCCAGACGCGCTCCCGCCTGGAGAAGAAGTACGGCCAGAAGAAGACCTCCCCTCCTCCCAGCCCCGCGGCCCGCCGGTCCACTCAGCGCAGTCAACGCAGCCGTCAGTCCAAGCCCCGTGCGGGCGCCGCCGCTGCCGCGACCACCCCCACCCGCACCCCCTCCTTCCGCTCGGCCGCCCCCGCCGCGGCCACCGCGGCCCCCTCGACGCGCAAAGAGCCCTCCCCCCTCTTGGGCGTGTCCAAGGTGCGGCTCACGGACCACTACGGCGCGCGCACGGCCACCAGCCCCGCGTCCGAACTTGGCTCAACACGCTCGCGCCTCGAGGACAAGTACTCTGCCATCTTGGCCAAGTACGGGAGGGAGCCTCGCGAGCGCGACAAGGACAGGGACCGGCCGGTGGGGGCCGCCGTCGACAAGCGAAGCCCCCACCCGCTGCCGCTGAGTAAGAGCGCCACCACGTCCATCGTGCTCTCGGAGAAGGCCTACCCCTACGTGAGCGGCGCGGGGCCCGGGGCGGCGCGCGAGAAGACTCCCTATCGACATGGCGAGCGCGAGCGCCGCTCTCGTCAGCGCTCCGGACACCGCCACGGGCCCTCCAGGCTCTGCGCGGTCGAGTTTGACGTGGACGCCGTCGACCCCGTGCCCCCCTCCCCCTCGCGGCCCATGTCTCCCGGGGAGCGGGAGGCCATCAGACTGGTGGCGCAGGAGGAGGCGCGGGAGCGGGCCCTGGCGCGGGAGCGGGAGCGGGACCTGGAGGAGCGGACCCTGAGCCCGGTCACCTCGGAGCGCGAGGCTCGCCGCAAGGAGATCCAGACCCTCATCGCCAAGTACACGACGGCCGTCAACGACCGGCTGCAGAGGCGCGAGCAGCGTGAGAAGGATCGCGCCGATAACGCCGCCCCTGCCCCTCCCGCTGCGGCCAGCGTGAGCGCCACCGCCAACAAGAAGGCCTCCAACCACACCGCCAAGGCCGACTCTGGCACGGTGACGCCTACCGCGGGGCTGGGGTCAAGCCGGGCCACCACCATGGTGGCGAATCAGGCACCCTCACTGGCTACCGGCTCTGGTCTCGGCCACACTGCCGCTCTGGGCCACGGCCTGGGCCTCGGCCCCGGCCCTAGCTATGGCCTTGGCTACGGCCCAGGCTACGGCCCAGGTCACGGCCTCGGCAAGTCGGCCTCGGGCGTGTTCCCGTCCACGCACTCGGACTCTGGTGCGATCTACAAGTCCCAGCAGAAGTACTCGAACCTCCTGAACCGCAGGCCAAACGTGTCTAACTCGGCCACTTCCCTGGCTCTGCCGAACTTTAGCTTCGTACGTAGCGTGCATGGGGCTGTGACTGTGTCTCCCCGCCGCGCCCGTCCGCCCTCGACCCGCACTGACTTGCTCTGCGTGCGTTTGACTTGTGGCTTTTCCTAACGGGCTGTGGCACAGCGTGGCGTAGAGTGGAGTGTTGTGTGTCCTGCCCACGCCCGCTCCGCTCCTCCTTGCTGGCAGCATCTGTCCAGGTGATGATCCTTATCAGTGGGGTTGTTGTCGGTACATGTTGTGACCGTGCTTCCGCGAGAGTGGCCTCGTCCCCTTCGGCCCACGCTCTCTACTCTTGAGGTATCCCGCCTCTTCTGGCGAGAAAGGGGAAGGGCTTCCCCCGACAGACCTGACCTGTCCAGTCCGAGTGGACTTTGAGCAGCTCGGTCGAACTCAGGGAGTGATTTGCGTGGCCTGTCGCCCCGCGTTGCGCCCCGTCCCGTCTCGTTGCCCGGCGCTGCGCGGGGTGACAGTTGATCGCACTCGTTTGTCCCCGTTGGCATCCGCTTGGGATGAGGCCAGACCTGAAGATAGCCGTCTGGCCTGCCGCTGCCCCGCAATGCGCCGAGCTCCGTCAGTCTTCCCCTTGGTTCAATCGGCTGCAAGCCTCTTCCTGTTCGTGCTCGGCTTAATACACTATGGAGTTTGTGCTCATAATTGCTGTCAATGCCTATTTTTTTACCATTATTTCAGAAAGGTAATCGCGATGGGGTCGTTGCTTTATATGCTTGTCTTAGGCATGTTTTTATAGTTTAGAGGTGGATTCAGCTGTTTGTTTTTAAAATACTTTAGGTTTAAAGAGGGAGATTTCTTAGCCATGGGTACAGTATTAGCAGAGGGCATGAATATTGTATCTTTCACGGGGATGGGATAAATTGTTTCTTCAGTGATAAAGGTTGTGTTGTCACTTACTCAAGTTTTATTTCATTTAATGTGGCGTGCTGCTGTGGTGTGGAACTAATAGACTGATGACCTGCATGGAATGATGGCCAGCTCTTATGTGTGGCATGTCTTCTTTTCTAAGAGGTACAAATAAAATTAATCGTTTTTCTTGTTTTGTTTTTAATTTGATCATTTTT
>NW_026267412.1:336748-338452 GCF_000697945.3 Frankliniella occidentalis | reverse complement strand
CCCCCCCACACACACACACACACACAAAACTCAGACCAGGACAGAGGACCGGTCCTCACCTGCACCAGCGAGTGGAGCCGCTCCAGGCTCGTCTGGGTGGCGAGGGTGACCTTGTACTCGGCGGACAGCTCGGCGAAGCGGCCGCCCACCATGGCGTGATCGAACATCTTCAGCACTCGGCGGTTGTCCCAACGGCCGAGTGCTGGCTCCACGGAGATGGTGTCCGGGTCCTCCTCGACGTTGGGCTGGCGACATGACATGACGGCAGAGTGAATAAGCAGTTGTAGCACGACCGAAGGGCGTCGGCGGGGTGTGAGGGGCGTCTTACCTGCTGGTCCAGCTCGTCCTCGGGGGGCAGCGGCTCCAGCGGGTCCTGCTGCTCCGCCGGCAGCTCGGCCCTGTTGTCGTCCTGCGGGCCCTGCGGTCCCTGCGGGTGCTGCTGGTGGGCCTTCACCAGGGCGGCGCGGCCGTGGCCGGGGAGGTGGCCCGGGCCGCAGTCCGTGGTGGAGCTCAGCAGCCGCACCGTCAGCAGGATGTTGGAGCATGTTAGCAGGAGCACCCAGAGCAGGCCGACGTTCCTCAGGCGGCAGCCGACCTGCGCAGCACGGAGCAGCACGCAGCTGTAGGCCGGGCGGGGCGGGCGCGGGCGGCGGCGAGCCGGCCGGTCGGACGGCCCCTGCACTGTTGCAGCGACGCAGTCCCGCTTGACACGCGGGACGCTGGGTTGCCTACCCGCCCTCCGTTGGGCGCTGAGGTCGAGGGGGTGTCCGGGTGCGTCGCCCGCCGCCTGCACCACAGAGTACGACAGGGTGACTCTGGACGCACACTCTGCCACACTCGAGTTTCGGCGCGACTAAAAGCGTTTGGCGTGGGGCGTTCAATGGCCGTGTTGCTCGTCTGTTGACGAGGGCGCGGGGCGGGGCGCGCGCGGCCCTTCGCCTTTGTTTCCCGGCCATGTCCTTAAGCCTCTCAACAGCCCTTCAGGCAGGGCCGCGGGACCTGAGGAGGGGTGCTGCAGGACGCGCCAGCCGCGGGCGGCGGGGATGGAGGAGGGGGTAAGGGAGGGGGGCACTGACAGGGACAGGAACGGGGACGGGGGGCAGCGAAAGGTCGGCGAAGCGCGCCGCGTCACTTTGCCCGGGGCCGGGCGGGTCTAGCCGCCGGCTCTGAGGCGGGGGCGCCGCACCCTTACCTGGAACATTGGTCGGCGAGGATCGTTGGTCCGAGGTTCAGGCCCGCGCGAGCAGCACGCAGGCCGCCAAGCCCCTCTCCGATGTCTGCGACGCCGACTGCGAGCATTGGGGCGCGGCCAGGGGCGGCTGGGCTGCGGGCGGGGCGGGCTCACATGACCTCACGGGGCCAGCTGCCCTGCGCCTGCGGCGGCGAGTTCAGGAGTGGGCGCCGCCCTGCCCTGCTGGCCCTCTAGCCCACGCTAACCATAGGCAGGCCCGCAGGCTGCGAGCGGGCCGATCTCCAGGGTAGTGCCGTCACACTCGCACTCAGGCACAGGCCAAGTCCAGGCGGCGGCGGCCCGGGGCCGGGGGTGGCCCGAGCATGGGCCCGAGCCCGGGGGTTGTCTGCGCATGCCCATGCTGGCCGTGCTCCTGCTCCCTCCCCCCATCCGCTCTCTCTCTCCACCCCCGGTCCGGGTCGATAACGCTACGGGGATGCTTGGAAACAGCGGAGGGAGGGAAAAGGGAGGGG
>NW_026267412.1:329870-336698 GCF_000697945.3 Frankliniella occidentalis | reverse complement strand
ATACGATGAAGTAATACATTTTCAAATTTTTATTTCGATTAAAAAGTAAAATTTGCTCTGAGACAGTGAAATAGCCATTTATCTTGATTATGTGTTGTGACATGTGCTTTTTGTCAACAATGAATGAGACATGGGTTCATTGTTTGAATTTCCCCTCTCCCTTTTAAAAGTAAAACCCATTCACTTTTAATTCCAAGTGTGTGTAGTCCTTTTTTATTTACGTTTTTTTTTTTTATTTTATCATTCTTTAAAAAAAAAATCATGCTCATGTATGTGAGACGCATTATTTTAGTAATGGGTTTGATAGAACAGAAAAAAAAAGAAGTAAAAGTTGTTCCCCATGTCTGTCAATCACTGTTGACAATATACTTTGTTGACATGGCAAATACACTTTTGCCCTCTCCCCTTTGTCTCTATGATTATTGGGTCGCTCTCGCTATTATGGCGACAATACATTGGCTGACCCACTCCACTCCACTCGACTTCAACCCGACTTGGACATCTTCGCTCTCTGTGGTCCGCCACCTTCGCGCCTCGCCTCGCCCCACCTTCGCAACGCCTCGCCCCGCCCTGCCGTTCCTGTTCAATCCGTCCGTGGGGATGGATGATGCTGCCTTGGAACAATGCTGTGATTGGCTGGCGTTGCTGGACCGGACCTGGATGCTGGATGGATGGATGCTGGATGGATTGGTTGGATTGTTGATGACTACAGAGCTCTCGGGCCCCATCAGTGGAAGATGATGAAGACGGCCATCTGATTTATCGCCATGGCGATGTCCTGCAAGACCGATGTTCGTGAATACCAACACACACCTAAAGTAGCTGTAATCTTAGCCTAAGAAAAAGCAGGGATTTGCTGTGATGTGTCTTATGCCGATTGAATACTTTTCTTAAAAGAAATAATTCATTCCGTGGTAAAGTACTCAGACTTCTCCAGTTGAAGTAGTCAAGAGCATAACAGCAAATCCCTGAAGAACTCACCCACCCTTTCGTGTTCTATCGAGAGAACAAACAGACTTCCAAAGGCTTCGTCCAGAGATATCATTGCTTTTCCCTTTTAAACCCACAAATCTTTTATAAACTCGAAGACTTCGTTTCCTCAAAAGTAGACTAGACTTCTACAGTTGTATATTTATTCAAACAGCTGCATTTTCCAAGTAAATTTTTCTTTTTTAAGATCTATTCTCTGAAGTCTAGTTTGCTTAGAAACATTTGCAATAATATGAGATTAAGATATTCAATTTCTTAAAATTCTATGTGTCAATGCATTTTTTTTTAATTATTATTTTTCAAGTTTAATTTCTCTGGAAGTTCTTTCCCATTAATAAGGTCCTTTGCATGCCTTAAATTATTTTCAACTTATTCTTATCTTTCTTAACTCCCCAATTCATTAATCTGATATTCCTGAACAAGTAACATAACATTGAATGACATATCAATGTGCTTATCTTTTTTTTTGGAATGCCCACACCGCAATTCTCAGTAATCTTCTTTCTGCAAGAACTAGATTCCATTCTTGTAAAGTGCCACTTCTAGTACAAGTCTCACCTCATTTTAGAACATTTTCCGTTTATTTGATAAAATCTTTTCAAGCTACAAACAGTATTTTTGAAAAGATAGTGTTGCGGCATTCCAAAAGTAGATTGGCACACTACCAATCACAGGTCTTTGACAAACTATGGTCCTTTCTTTTACAGATAAAATCCTGGCTACCCTTGGTGAAGGCACTTTTGGCAAGGTGGTCAAGGTTAAAGATCTGCACAAGTAAGTTGTATTTCTTTTCATGTTGTCTGTGTTAGCTGCAGAAGTAATTTTACTTAAAGCTGTTTATTTTAATTAATTTTTGTTAATTATACATTGAGTCTTAACATAGTAGTGTTTATTTTTTAAAGTTAGAATTTATTATTGGCCTATTTCATTACCAACTTCTTTGGTGTACATTTCTCAGTATTAGATTGAAGACCTCTATTACTCACTTTTTTGTATTTTTTAGTAGGAGTGACCTTATCTTGTTTTTTGTTTCTAGGGATGGCACTATGGCCTTGAAGATCATAAAGAATGTTGAAAAATATAGGGAAGCTGCCAAGCTGGAAATCAATGCATTGGAGAAAATTGCTGAAAGGGATCCCGATGCAAAGCAGTATGTTTTATACTTTTCTTTTGTCAGATAAAAATAACTGTTTGTTTCTTCTACTAATTTTTGTTTTTCCTTCCATAGCCTCTGTGTTAAAATGTTGACATGGTTTGATTACCATGGTCACGTCTGCATCGCATTTGAGATGTTGGGTCTCAGTGTGTTTGACTTTTTGGTAAGAATTTTGTCACTAATCTAATTTATTTAGTTTGTTTTTTGTACCTTACTGGAGCATTGCTTTCATATTGCTTGATTTCTTTACTCTTACAGAAAGACAACAACTATCAACCATATCCATTGGATCAGGTTCGACACATGTCCTACCAGCTGTGCTATTCTGTAAAGTTCCTTCATGATAATAAGTTGACCCACACCGATCTCAAGCCTGAAAACATCCTTTTTGTGGACTCTGATTTTGATATCACCTACACCAAAAAGGTAAGTCCTTTTTAAAGTCTGTTCAGACTTAAGTTACCCCTTCTATGATTAAAATAATCTTTTGTCTTCTTTGTTTATAGAATCGTGATGTACGGAGAGTCAAGAAAACAGATGTGCGCCTTATAGATTTTGGAAGTGCAACATTTGACCATGAACACCATAGCACTATAGTTTCTACAAGACACTACAGAGCTCCAGAAGTCTTACTAGGTAGTTGCCTAACCTTAGTCATAAGTCAGCTTGCTGCTATAATTGCTGGTGGTTTATTTCCTAATTTTGTTAACATCTTAAATTTCAGAGTTAGGATGGTCGCAGCCCTGTGATGTGTGGTCTATTGGTTGCATCATGTTTGAATTGTACCTAGGCATCACTCTCTTCCAAACACATGATAACAGGGAACATTTGGCAATGATGGAACGGATCCTCGGACCTATTCCATACAGGTAAAGAAAGTTATTCTTAACCTTTTTACAGCACCAAATCAAGATAATTTTTCCGTCTTTCAATGAAATTTAACCTCTCAGCATACTCAAATTTTATATTTTTCTGCATTTCAGAATGGCTAGAAAGACAAAAACAAAGTACTTCTATCATGGGAAGCTTGAGTGGGATGAGAAGAGTTCCGCAGGACGTTATGTTAGGGAAAACTGCAGGCCTTTGCACGTAAGTAACATATTTAATATCTATTAATCTTGCGTCTCTACACTATTACACTAATACGTTTTATTTTCCCATCTCTTAGCGTTATCAAAACTCAGACAGTGAAGACCATCGACTGCTGTTCGACCTGATCTCTCGTATGCTGGAGTATGATCCTGCCACTCGTGTTACTCTGAGAGAAGCTTTAAATCATCCCTTCTTTGACAAGATTCCTGAAGATCTTAGGTTAGGTGAACACAGAAACCTTGGCTCGGGTTCTGGTGATAACGGACGAGAACGCAGTCATTCATTGTCAAGGTGATGGTAACTACTCTCTTCCGTTCTTTTCACCCCTCATGTTTTGGTTTGGTGCGAGATAGGGAGAGAGTCTTTATCCCTCAAAAGACTTACTGAGTAAGCATCTGGAGTTATTCTCCATCTCCAAGAATGCCTGGAAAAGACACTCTTGTATCGAAATACCTGGTGATAATCATTTTAATTGACATAAAGATTCAGTATTGCTTCCAATCATTGAATTGAAGACGGCAATGCCCTTTCAAATAGGAAGTACGATGGTGACTCCTGCACCTTAAGTACACAATACAGTGTCCAACACAGTTTGGCATTGTGAAGGACATGCTGCTTTTTTCAGCAAACCATTGCCAATTTGTGTGTGATATGATAAGTACATGGTAGATGAATTAAGTGTGGAGAGTGTATGTTTGTGTGCCTGTGTGTGTGCGCTACTTATAAGTGTTACTTCTGTAATTGTGATGTGTTTTCTAAGGCAGCATTCAATTTTTGAATTGTTGTATGGTGTAAATCACAAATGTCCTTTGTGGCCTTTCTTTTTCAAATATTTACAAAACTTTGCTCACATCAATGCCCCTTGTTATACCAAGGAATGCACTCAATGAATTACTTAATCAGCATTCTTCAAGTTTCATGCACAACTCAGTCACTTACCGTAATTTCTGGTACTGCTTGGCTTTGCAGGAGAGGTAGTTTTGTTCCCATGAATTTCTCGCAGATATTCTTAATACAATTTTGTTTAGGGAAAATTTAGATTTTTTTTTATCTGGATGCAGGGGGAAATATTCCTTTTTATTCCTGTCTTCTATCTCATTTTCTATTTTGTTCCTTTTTTTAAATGTGTTTGAGCAAGTGTCTCAATATTGCTGACTAAATAAATGTTTAGGAAAGCATTACTTAGCTGCTGCATTTTAGAGCAAGAAGTCATTTTTAAGCGTCAGATGTTCCAACTTCTCCCATGGGGTTAATAATGTAGTGTCATTAGGATGTAAATAAATATCTATTTTTAATGTATTATGATCAGTGAGCTATGTTTTACTTTTCCTTACTGCCAAACACGTGATGGTTCTTAAATTTTTGGCACATTTTTGTCAAAATTTTCATTTATTTAAGTTATAACCACAATTTATAACCTTTGATGGTGCAAACACTGCCATCACACAATTTGGTTTTAGGTTTCTTGCCTCTGAAATGTATTCTTGTTATCAGACAGGTAATTCCAAGTGTCACTGTGGCCTTGGCGGCTGTCTTCAGATTCACCTTCTCTCTTGTAATTCTCTCAGAGGTTAGATCAACTATTTATGTATCATCACATGAACTACCAAACACACATCTAAACACCAAAAATATTGGTTCTTGATTAAAACATAAAATAGGAAAATATGCAATATGTTATGATGTTAGGTATTTCACAATATTTCCAGGATTTGGAGCACTCATCTTGCTTCTCAATAAGGAACACTAGAATTCACAAAAATTTTCTTACTTCAAAGTTAAAATGCAATGCAAAGTCCTTCTCATTCTTAAAGACTGTTGTATGTCTTCGTTTCAAATATATCTGAGACAAGTGCCCCTCAAACACACAACCTAGGAATGCAAGGCAACAATATTTAGGAACTCAGGGCTTCAGGCACTTGCTTCCCATAGACATAGATTTAAAGAAATATAACAATAATATACATATTTATGTGTATCACATGACCCATTGATCAAGGTAACTACTATAAATTACACTGTACAACTCCTTGGAGTGAAATTGAAGCAGTCGAACACAATAATGTGTTTTCTTAATATAGTGTAGAAGCACTCACTAAAACTTCATACAGAATCACAAAAAATTAAAGAACCGCTCTCAAATCATGTTGATCACATCAGTTAGCTACTTACTGCTATTCAGATTGTTTGGTGTAAAAATCAGATACATCTAAGAAAGCACACTGTTCAAGCAGAAATCAGACAGGACTTTTAAGGGCCTGGGCATCTTGGCTTTTTAAACATCTAATTGAAACTTGTTTTTATTTTTGGTCAGTTCATCAGAAAAGTCTGAAATAAATCATGAGACGATCCTGCGAATACCGTCTATGTAACACTTTCTTTTAAAACCGTAAGTCGGTAAGGTACATTCATTCGCGGCTTTTGCGTGCACGCGGATCAACTAGGACTACTCGTGAGAAGAAATTCATCACTGACCCTATGAGAATATACATCGAAATAATGCTGGAATACTTTACACATGTGTCCGTCGTCAGGTATAGTGATTCGCACGTTTGGAACAATGCAAGGAAGGGGAACTGGTGAGCTCTAGATCATTAATATGTATTCTGTCTCGTGTAGTGGGTGAAATGCGAGCGAGACAGAAAGACGTTGCCGCTGGCTAGAAGAAACCCACCAGTTTCCCGACTGCGCTTGACTCAGGTGCCAGGCCAGTCTCCCCTAGTTATCTTAGTTCAGAGGCGATAGGGCGATAGTGATGAACTTGGTGGGAGTGAGGAAGAAGGTCCTGGTGTCGACGCCCGTGATACGCCGCACTAGGTCACCGATGACGTGGGACTGGATTAGAGCCTCCTCGACCTGAGGGTCTAGGTTTTGCCAGAAGCACGGTTCGGCTGGACCATACTCAAAGGATCCCTGCGGAGTGAAGCATACACACAGCCAGGTCAGTCACGCCAGTCAGTAAGTACACCGCAGACTCCGTCCGCCTCACTGTGCGGCCGCGACGCAACCTTTCGATTCCAGTCACTTACCGCCTGTATCGAACCGCCACCTCCCTTTTGAACAGGTCGAAGTGCCGTCGGTTTTCGTTGTTCTGCAGCTCCCTCCAAGCCGGGCGGGCCTGCTTGCTCTGCAGCCCCCAGTGCACCGTGAAGGCCGGCGACAGCACCTGGAACTGCACCCCCGCCACGAACATCTCGTACACCTGTGGGGGGCCCGAGCACGGGGGCATTCATCTATCAACTGGGTAAGCTCAGGTAGGACTGTGCCAAGGGGGTGGGAGGAGGTGGGGTGTCTTGCCTGCGTGTTCCTCGTGTAGCCGTAGCCCATGAACCGCTCGTCGTGGGCGGGTATCGTGTCCCTCGCGACGTAGAACGGCTCGTAGAGGAACTCGAAGTTTGTCACGTTGTACGCGACGTGTACTGGCGCGTTGTCCGCGTCGCCCTCGTTCTGCCACCGACTGAAGTTGGTTGCAAACTGGTTGTAGATGAATACCTGGTGGATGCAAAGAGTTCAAAAGTTATTCGCTTGTTCGTTCGTTTGTTTGGTAAAAAGAAATCTAAACCTACGCAATTTTTCGGAAGTTTTTTTTT
>NW_026267412.1:320289-325480 GCF_000697945.3 Frankliniella occidentalis | reverse complement strand
GGGGTGGGAATCACAGAGACGGGGATGATGGAAACGAAGAGAACGACGTTTTGTTTTTTTTTTGTTTTTTTTTTGTCAATCGCATATTTCTGTTTCTTGTTAAGAGACGTCAGCTCCATCCTTGCAATGCCGCTTCTGCGGATTCTCTGTAGACCACCACAAATAAGTTACATTTTCTTGGCGGGGGTTGTTAAGTGGCGCGTATCCCGACACTATCTCAAGAAATATTTTTGTCTTAAAATAGTCTAAGACTCAAATTCTTTCATAAGACAGGGAGCTTGAACCCTTAAACGAATCTGTCATTTCCTTTCTCTATTTTTTCCCTCTCATTTCAATCGAAAGTTATGTCTTCTGCTGTATCTTCTGCTATCAGATGTGCCAACCCATATAAGCTAACTGTTTTTTCGTCCTTTACTTCATGGTCGTACCAGGCACTTGATATTTGGGCCCCAGTTTGTAAGATTAATAAGAGAATGGGTTGTATGAATGCCGGTTGTTGAAAGATCGCGTTTCTTTTCAGAACGCCCGTCGTTCTACGAGGACTTGAATTGACTTGCACGTTGGCAACTGTTCGTCAAGGGAGGAGTGGTCGGTGCTTTCGTCGCGTTGCTCCGCCGCCCGTCGAGGACCCGCCGAGGACCGGCCGAGCTTTGTGTACACACACAATAGTCGTGTTTTCTGCTTGAGGCTCGCTAACCAGCGGGCACACACACACATCGACATCAGTACTCAGGTGGGGGAGCCAGGCTGCGGTGTTCATTCAAGGTTGTGCAGTTAGTGTGGGTCCTGGGGGTCCTGTGGTCCTGCAGCCCTCTGCAACCCGCACCCCCATTCGTCGCCCTGTCTTGTCGTCTGCCCTGTCTCTTCCGTTCGCTCCGGTGCAGTCCAGTTCTCTCTGGTGCTTTCGGGTTGTGTCCTCTCCTCTTCCTCTACTGTCCCGAAATACCATGCTCTACGAATGGTGTTCAAGACTTGGGCGTAGGCGTTCGTGTCAAAGACATTTAAGTGATCAAAAATATTGTTGCTTAGGTTAGTGAATCCTGGGATTTTGAAGCAAGAGTATTGAGTTAGTTTGGAGCAATAATTGTTGAATGCATATGCCAATAATTTTAAGATATGCCTCCAAAAGATGTTTTTATATATTTCATGCTATGTTCTTCTCTCACCTTTTATTTCAGGATGTCAACTCACAAAGTAACTGGCACAAGTTCATTTCGAAACATGAACAGTTTTAGTGATATACTAGAAGAACGTCGCCACTCAAGTGATGTGGCATGGATAACCAGAGAATGGAATCCTATTCGTACTGTGAGAGATGCTCAAGCCACAAATCCAATAGATGTCAGAAAGGCAGTGCTTAACAGCATGCGTATTAAGGAAGTAATTAAAGAGGTAAGGCGCATGGTTATTGATTATGTGCTCTTCTTTTCAATAAAATACATAATTCCTTGGGGTAGATGAGTTTATTTAATTTTTTGTTGAACAGCTAAGTCAAGAACGTGGTATTGCTCCTGAAGTATTGTATAAAGAAGTGGAGGAACAACTAACAGAAATTGGTCATAATCGACAAATATCTATTGTTAGGTGGATTGGCTTATTTGTCACAAAAGTTTTGAAAAAGACATGCTCAAACCTAATGGTGAATGAGGAAGCTATTTCCAAGGTAATGAGAGATTAACACACTTATCAGTTCAACCATAATTTGTTACAATTTTTAAACTGATTTGTATTTACTGTTTCAGTTGAAGTCCTCTATGGGAAACACTCCAGTAATATTTGCTCCAAGTCATCGCAGCTATGCTGACTTTATTCTCATGGCATACATTTGTTTTCACTACTCCATTGAAATACCATGTGTGGCTGCAGGCGTGGGTAGGTAATCCATTATGTCCTCATGTTAAGTCTTTCTTATTAACCTATTCTATTAACAATAATTTTTTTTCTTCCAACAGATTTTATGGCAATGTGGCTCATGGGTACCTTGCTTCGAGATTGCTGTGCCTTTTTTATGCGAAGGCAATTTTCTGGAGACAAACTTTATTACACAGTCTTTAGTGAATACGTGCAGACACTTATTTGCCAAGGTACTGCACCAGTTGAATTCTTCATTGAAGGAACGCGCAGCAGAAGTGCTAAGTCTCTTGTTCCTAAGTTTGGTAAGTTACTTTATTATCAATTGATACCCTCAATATAACAGCATTTAAATGTATAATAATTTTATTCAATTGTATTTTCAGGATTTTTGTCTATGGCTTTGGAGCCTTTTCTCACAGGGCAAATTCCTGATGTTCTTGTTGTCCCCATTAACATCAGTTATGATAGAATCTTGGAGGAAAAGCTGTTCTCATATGAGCTGCTGGGAGTGCCAAAACCCAGAGAATCAACTTCAGTCAGTGTTAATTTTTCATTTCTTTCTTGTCCTATGATTTATTAGAATTAAGATTTAGAAACTCCTTTTAACCATCTAATTTCTTTATTTAGGGTTTGATAAAGGCACTAAATGCTCTGGATGAAAAGTATGGTAAAATATACGCAGATTTTGGTGAAGCCATTTCAGTTCGTGACTTTCTTAAGAGTCACATGTTCCAAAGATCAAGTCATTCAATGGGACCAATTCATTTACAGTCACTTTCTGATCAGGAAATGTCAATGATAAGGATTCTTTCTCATCAAATAGTACGCAGGTAAATATTTTTACAATGCCAACTTTAATGAGATTGTTACTTGATGGATATTTTTTTATCAAGGGGCTCTTTTTTTCACTAACAGCCAACAGCAAATCAGTGTTCTCTCTCCATTCCATTTAGTAGCAGTTATCTTGAATAATAATCTATTGACAAATGGGACATTTGATATGCAGCTCTCTGAGTTGGTTAAGGAAGTAGCTTGGTTCCGGTCGGTTATTGAAATGTTTGGTGCTACAGTAGATATATCAGGTAACTGAGACTGTTAAATTATAAAACCCTCTAACTCACAGTGAGATGAATTGAAATTTTATTGTGTATTTGTTTATCTATATGATTATAGGGGATGTTGAGATATGTGTTCGAGAGGCATTGCATGTTCATAAGTCTCTAATTACTTTATTACCTGATGGAGGAGTGCAACTAAAGGCGGTACA
This sequence comes from Frankliniella occidentalis, assembly GCF_000697945.3. Taxonomy (NCBI): domain Eukaryota; kingdom Metazoa; phylum Arthropoda; class Insecta; order Thysanoptera; family Thripidae; genus Frankliniella; species Frankliniella occidentalis. Next base: position 322,359 of record NW_026267412.1, on the reverse strand, counting down.
TACTCCAGGAACAAAAGTTGATGTTTCAAGGCTCAAAGGTTTGCATTCATTTTACTGATTTATTCCATGTGCCAAATTATTTCAGTCTGTGTGCAATGTCTTACTTTAATTTATCTTGATAGGTCATGCGTTATTGGATGACACAATGAATCGTGCAGTACCTCTTTTAATGCTTCAACACTATGTGAATCCAACACTTCATTTCCTTGCTAACCCAGCTATGATCACCACAGTCATGCAACATTTGGAACCTAGTGGAGAGATTAGTAGAGGTAGGTAAAGCCGTTATCTTCATCTCTGCCACTATGCATTAGTGTTAAAATATTTGCAGATTTTACTATTAGCTCAAAGGGCCTCCCATTATCGTCATTTAAAACAGAAAATGAACACAGTATAGCAAATACAACACAACTGCTCATCTACAAAACAGACAATTTTATGTGTTTTCAACATAGCCATTTCTTTTTTCTCCTCTAGACAATCTATTTCCAAGATACCAGCTTGTGAGAGGGATGCTTTCTCATGAATTTGTCATGCACAAAACTTGGGAGGAGAAGGTATGTTTTGACTGTTGGAATGTCTGATTCCTTGTAATATTTTTATCTGATCTGTTATTTGTTTTGCTTGTTCTTGTGTGACATTGATTGACAAGATCCATTAAAAGTATTTCTTCTTTTTTTTCTGACAATTAAATTTGTTTACTAAGAGCTTATTTGTTTTCAATGGTGCATTTTACTTATTTTCTATTGATCTCTAATATTAGTGCTTTTCTTTTCTTATTTCTTTAGGACTTTGACGAAGCTTTGAGAGTTCTCGACCTTGTGAACATAGTCGAAACCACTTCAGCAGGCCTATTAAGTTTGGGAAACCATCGTAAATTGCAAGTGTTGCTGTGCAATGTCTTACATCCATTTTTTGCTGGATATCTTGCTCTCAGTCAAACATTAGCTCAGGTAATTTTTAATTCTACATTCTCTCAGCATGACATGGAACACTTTCTTATTGTTTAAATAATCACACAACTACGGTACTATTGTGTATCAGGTATGTGGTGAAGCTCGTCCAGAAAGACTGGTTCTTTGTGAAGCTCAGCGCAGAGTAGAAATGGGTCTTAAGTCAGGGGAAGTGTCACATCCTGCAGCGCTTTCCCTTGATGGCCTTAGTTGTGGACTACAAGCACTTGTATCTGTTGGTGCAATACATAAAATTAGAAGGTATGCTCTATCAGTGCATATTTGATGTTGTTTTTTATAATATTATCTGATTATTTGTTATGACTGCAATGGCTTTATTGGTGTTTTTTTAACAGGGGAGAGGAAGTCCTCTATGTTGCCAATTTAAAAGAACTGAAAGTTGTCACAGAACATTTGGGTAAGTGTTGAATAAGTCCGGGAGACAAATAGGAAATTTGTGTCACAAGCAGTCTAATCATACTTTTTCTCTCACTCCAACAGAGACTTTGGTTGCCCTTCATGGTATGGATCACAAGTGGAGCTGGCAACAACTGGAACTACATCAATCTCTTCCTGCTAAACTATGATTTTATTTTTTATTTTTTTTCACTGACTTGTATTCACTATTTCTACAGTGCCCATGTATGATTCTTCCCATTCTTACATAAGGTAGACGTAGTCATTAAGCATTTTTGTTCAAGTAGATTTGATACAAAATTTTATTTCCTGGAACCACATTATCTGTAAGTTATCAGAAGTAGTTACTGTAGGTCAGTCACGTTTGTATGAATTCACTGGACTTTACTCCAAGCATAATTTTACTATATCTATTCTGTACTTGTATTATCTTCTTATCCTAGCTTGTTTATATGGTTGACTTACTTTGACATTGCAGTCTTTGCAGTCCATATGTTACTTACTTACTATAACTAGTAACATTCTAGTTCTGAAATATGTATACATTCTCCATGTACATAGTGTATCTATCAAAAATTCATTTACCATTACATTATTTATTTCCAGTTAACATTCACAAATGGTACATATGTTGTTTCATTTCATCTCATTTGTATGGGAATTCTTCACGCCTAACATTGGACAATTAATTGTTTAAAAT
>NW_026267412.1:318983-320239 GCF_000697945.3 Frankliniella occidentalis | reverse complement strand
ACGCTCTATTTGAATATGCGCGGCTTAAGTGCCGCACCAACTCGAACGCGGGGCACGGGCGTCCTGACGTCAAACTCTCACCGACGGATATTGTCGGGATCTGTCTGTGTGTCTTCACACCTTGAGGTGAATGGCGCCGCCTCTAACCGCGCCACTTCCCAGAGGTACGCCGCGACGCGGCGTGCGTCTTACGATTCTCTAGAAAGGTCATATCTATACGCCGCCATGGTGTTTGCTCGGCGCTCACATCAGCCGGGGCAGCGTCAGGCCAGGCCCGAGAAGGCGACGGCGCAAGGGCCTGGAAGGCAGGACGGACCTCCCCGCAGGACGCGCCCGCCCAGCGGGTCTGCCTACCCGGCGAGTCGCAGGGGTGCAGCCTGGAGGACGGGCCACCCCGCAGGACGCGCCCGCCCAGCGGGACTGCCTACCCGGCGGGCCGCAGGGGCTCAGCCGGGCGCGGGAGCTCACCTTGTGGTGGAAGGGCCTGGCCAGCCCCTTGCCGGCGAGCCGCACCAGGTCGCTCTTGTTGCGCGGGAAGCGCACGCGCTCGTCGAGCTCGTACGTGGGGATGACGAAGGCGCACTGCGGCGGCCCAGGCCGCTGGCCGACGCGCGGGCCCGCGCCCGTGCGCGGCGGCCTCGGCAGCACGGCCGGGGGTGCGGCCGCCGAGGCGCCCCCGCACTGGGCGTTCTTGAGGAACTCGTTGAGTCCCTGCGCGAGCCCTAGGCTGGGCACGACGTCCACGTCCACCAGGAACACGTACTCCGTCTGTGGACAAAAGCAGCGATAGTTAACACACCCGCCCGAGTGCGCGCCCAGTTGGCCAGATCCGGCCGTACTTTACCTGACAGGTTCTCCTCGCCAGGTTGCGCAGGTGGTTCTGCGGATAGCCGTGTCTCGTCCGCCACCGCATGGTCTCCGGCCTCCTCTGCCGCATGAGCTCCTTGAGGCTGGGCTCGGGTCGGAAGCAGTCCAGGTGCGCCTCCAGGCTCAGGATCTCCGTCATCTGCAGCAGGAGGAGTGGCGCGCGGGTTAAGGCCGTATCACACTGTAGGCTGGCGGTGGCGTTGGCGCTGGCGCTGGCGTTGGCGCGCTCCAGCCGACCAATCAGCGCTCAGCAGTCGGCGCTGGGCGCTGGCGCTCGGAGAATAGCCGAGCGTCTATTTTCACGAACGCCAACGCCAGCGCCATCCAATCAGATGCGAGCTCTCAGTCACGTGGCTCGATCAGTTGCGCGCCAAACAACTCAGAGAGAA
>NW_026267412.1:316981-318538 GCF_000697945.3 Frankliniella occidentalis | reverse complement strand
GGGGGGGGGGGCGTGTCTCTGTTTACCTGCTCGGGCTGCGCCGCCGCCTCGGGCATGCGGTCCGCGGGGAAGGCGGCGTGGAAGGTGACTCGGTCCCGCACGGGGACGTAGCACCGCCGCAGGAAGCGCACGTACGCCTGCACCAGAGGCCACTCGTCGCCCGCCGCGTACAGAGCCACGGACACGGGCCCGGTCCAGTGGTGCACCACCTGCAGCGCAGCAACAGTAAGGGTGAGTAGGACTGGCAACTGAGGCGCCAGTGGGGTGCGATTAGCTGTCACCGCAAGGAGCGTTTGGTCCCTCTCGTCCGTCTATGCTTGTAACGTGCGAGGCAATATGTATTTTAAAAACGAAATAGAATGGTTGGATTGAATGTGCACTAATCCTATCGGGGTAGGGCCCCAGGCCTCGCTCTTGGCCCTGGGTGGTTCTTTCCTCCGAGGCGTGTCCGCCGATGCGTTGGCCTGGCCATGAGCGGGCCCTTCTATCTCCTATCTTGTCATCGAATGGCGAGCCGTGTTCCCATAAACCAGCCCTCCCATCCCCGCAGGTTCCACTCCCACTATAGCGTGACAACGGGCTACGTGTTTTCCAGATGCGGTATTCCATCGACCCTGCAGTGTTATCTCCGATCAACCTTTAACTGCCGTGAAAAACAACGAAAATAGCAATGAAAATCGATGCTAATTTTCCGCCGTGCGATCCTAGATCAGAGCGTAGATAGACAGTGATCCAGTCGAGTCCAGTGGAAATATTCTTGGGGGGGCCCCGGGGGGGGACAGTCCTATACACGCCCACACGGCTGCATGCGCTACAGTTTAACTACGAAATAATCCGCGGTCTGTCGGCCACCCTCTATAGTGTGGAATTTGATAAAAACGAAGCTCTCGTCTATCAGCGTGGAAAAAGCGCGCCGTTAGGGTTAAGTGATAGTGACTGGCGGGGTATCCGCACACAACCAGAGCTAAAACAGTAGCAGACGTAGCGTGTGGAACCACCGCGAAACCACGGTCGACTGACGTCCCACCCGAGTTATAGGTGATTAGTTCCCGTGAACTTCCCTTTGAACTTGAGCTTGATATCGTTGACAAGTTTCGGGCAGGCGAGTGTGGCGATATGGCCACCGAGCCTGGGAACAGGCGGGCCCAAAAAAAAAAAAAAAAACAGACCAGGTCTCATCGCACCGGGGCCGGAACAAACAAGCGGGGCAACTTCAGTCAGCATTTTTTAAAATTATTTTGAGGTGTGTTAACACACACTTTGCCATGATACAGGTAGGCTACCTCTGTTCTTCCTCCTGTGGGTGCGCTGCTTCTTACGCTAAATGGAACATTCGACTATTTAGCCCTGACCGGCGCGCCCTGACCCTGACAACGTGTTGCTTGAGTAAATAGCGGGGGCCGAGGGAAACTGCCCAGAGAGTCGGCCGGAGGGTGGGGGGGGGGCGTCCTTCGCGGCCGCGTCCACTCGATGTGACAGTGTGCTCAACGAGCGAAAGTAAACAAAGCTCGCTACTCGCAGGGATTGGGTTGCCATCGGCATATGCGAGGGGGGGGG
>NW_026267412.1:273748-307736 GCF_000697945.3 Frankliniella occidentalis | reverse complement strand
GGGGAGGTGATTTGTTTGCGTGAAGATGTCTGGATCATGCTCATTTTGTTCATTCCAGTGGCTTTTGCTACCTTCTTGTTTTGGTATCTACCTGTCATAATGCACTTTTATTATATGCCTATTTCCTATTTAGATTATTAACATGTGTATGCATCGCATGGTCTGTGATTGAAAACGCGATGACTTGTTATAGCCAAGCATTTTAGCTAGTCATTTGAAACACTAGAAAATTTGAGGTATTGTAGGTCACTAATATTTCAGGTTTGACGCACACCTGACATTTTAGATCTAATCATTTGTAATACATGTAATTTGGATGACACTTTGTAATCAATTTATATATTCCATAAATTTGCCATTATTTGTACACTGTAGTGTACAAAGTAATAATCTTTTATTTTGTTGATGCAGAATTTTCAGTCTTGATTCATTTGAATTAAAAATGTGCCATAAGTTAGATTTTACTCTATTTTTACTGACCCCTTTCCTTTCTTTCTTGTTAGCCATGCTTTTATTGTAAAGACATCAAAACACGAGAAGGAAGTCTTCAGAATCATTGGCTGAGCGCAATCAAATGGAAACAAGAATAAAGATTAAATTAGAGCCCGAAGCCAGTGCTTGGACGAAGGCCAGTGCGATAATTCTCCCTTGAAAAATGCCTTTTCTTCAATTGTGGAGTGCACCAGAAAAATTCATACTAGGCGCCAATCGCATTGCAATTGCTACGTTTTGTTGGTTGGATATGTTTACGAACAGAAATACCCACAGAAGAACAATATCTCTTAACTGCCACCCTGTAAAATAATAAATTACAAAACGTAAGAATCGCGTATTAGTTAAACTTTCTGGAACCTTAAACAGCCGTTCCGTTCCCTTCCAGATAAATGTTTTATGTCGGTGAGTTGGTATTGGTGTAGTGAGCGTAAGAAGAAAACAAGTAAAAAGAAGGATGTAAACAAACCAAACAAGTTCAAGTTGTGATGTGCGTTCAGGAGAATTTAAACTTAAGTTATTGTTGATTAGTATCATTCTAGTTGTGCAGTTTTGTGATTTTTCCCTTTAGAATACATAGTTACTCCAAACTTCATTAAAGAAAATCAAGTATGAAAATCATTCGGCCTTGGTGTTGTGCTTGTTCAACATAGCTATAGCTGCTGGAAGTTATGTGCATTGTTGACCTTTAGAAAAAGATAAAGAGCCAAATTTTCCTTTTGATACTATTTGTTCTTGAAAAATGGACCAGCATCATGGAGAAGAAAAAAATAGAGATGAAAATCTGGCATACTTAGATGGCACAAATCTCCTTGTAGACCCGGGTGAAGATGTTGCAGATTTATTTCAGAACTTTAACAAACGTTTCTTTTGGGGGAAGTTAAAATATGTTGAAGTCAGTTGGAGTCCAAGAATGACGCTGTACGTTAAATTATCCAAAATCTTGCTATTAGTGTAGTAGTCACTACACTGTCACATAATTTTCTTTACTCGTCTTTCCTTTTTATAGGTGTGCCGGACTGTGTGTCTATAAACGACGCCCAGGGTTGTGCTCAATACGACTAAGTCGTCCCCTTCTTTCACTCCGTGCGAAAGTGGATTTAGTGGAGACTCTCCTTGTATGTCAACCAACACAATATTCTTGATGGTAGCCTTATTAAATTTGAGGGTGTTAATGGATTTCCGTTTTTGTCTTCCTGTAGCACGAAATGATTCATGCTTATTTATTTGTCACTGAAAACAACCGTGACAGGGATGGGCATGGTCCAGAGTTTTTGAAGCATATGGATCGCATCAACAAAGAAGTTGGTTTAAACATATCAGTAAGTGGAAAGGTAAATCTTGAATGGGAATTCTAAATTTTTGAAGACTAAAATTTTGTGTACATTTTATCTCTAGGTATATCATACTTTTAGTGATGAAGTACGACTTTATCAGAAACATGTATGGCTTTGTAATGGTCCCTGTCAAACCCGCCCTCCCTATTTTGGAAAAGTTCATCGAGCCATGAATAGAGCACCTGGATCATATGATTTTTGGTGGTCAGAGCATTTAGAAAGTTGTGGGGGTACATATTCAAAAATTTCTGAGCCTGAGGGATATGAACCTCCAAAAAAGAAGAAAGTTCTCAGCAAAAAAGGTAAATAATCTATACTATACTGCAATGCACTTAAATCTTTAAAGTGATTGGGTGAATCATTTTTTTAAAATTATTATTTGCAGTAATACCTACAAAAAATTGCTTAGATATAAGAACATTTTTTGGACCCGTGAACAAAAAAAGTATTGATAACACTAATACAAGTCCAAAAAAAATGTCTTTTCCTGGTGTGCACAATACGGATCAAGGAGAAACAACTCTTATCAGTATTGATAAAAAATCTGCCACATCTGAAGTTATCTCAGGAACAGATACTCACCAAATAAGTGATATCAAAAATTCAAAAGATATTACCAACATCAGCTCAGAAGAGAGTGACAGTGATAATGACAATACTACTTCTGATACCAGCAGCAATGATGATGGTATTTTTGGAAATTTTGCTTCCATATTTGATATGCCTCTTAGATTCTTCAAGAGGAAAGCTGACGAATCGTCTGATCCACATTCTATCAAAATCAGAAAACCTGACTTTAATGCTGTGTCTAGTTCTAAAGGAAAAACGCTGAAGAATCTAATTTCAGTACCCGACCAACCAACCCTTGATGCATTTTATCAAAAAAAGAAGTTTTCTTCAAAAGGCATCTTTTCTAAAACACCAAGTTCTAATACAGGAAATAAGAAAAACTTAAATCAACCATTATTGAAATCATTTTTCAAGAAGAAATCAACGTTATAAAGAATTCAGCATTTGATTTCAAAATCTTAATAGTACTGTTTTTGGAATATTGTTGGGAAACGTGTAGAGGGCCACCTGTCTGATGTCTGAGTAGTGCTTCCTTTAATGCTGCTTGTTTCATATTTTACTTTAGAAGGCTAAGTTGTATGAACTTAGATTTAAAACTATTTATGTATATATTAAAAGTATACTCCACATCATCAGAATTTTCCTTTATTTTCTAAAACCTTAGCCGGCAGTGTACTTAATTTTGTGGTTGGATCCAACATCCAACCTTAAAAAAATCGGGCAAACATTTTTAAACACAATATCTCATAAACATTCGCTTAAAGCTAGGAACATAAACAAACAAATATCTTTACTCAATGACAACCAAATGGTTCGGGAGCCACGTAGCCGAGACCCCTGCTTTAAATTAGTGATCAATGAAAACTGTCATTCCGGAATTAACTTGAAAGAACGGCCACATAATGTGTAATGAAAGAGGGACCCGAAATGAAGATAAGGTTATGTTGTTGTAAACAAAAACAAACCGAATTCATAGCCTTGTTGAGTACAGCCATTTTAACTGCTTGCATTTGTTCCCACTGGTTCCTAGGTTCTAGGTTATTTGTTTACCTTTACCTACTCATTCATGAAGATTTAACAATGACATTGAAGGCTTTCCTGTCAAATAACATTTATTGCTGTTTTTATAAACAAGTAGAGTTCAAATATGGTTAAAAAAGAGGCAAGGTTAGTATGGCTATATTCTACATTTCCTATTATTTCAAATTTGTCTTCAATACAAAGACGTTACCTTTTTAAAATGATTTGCCTTTAAACACTTAAGCCCTTTTTTACTTTGTTGGCTTGTTATGTTAAACACTAGTAGTTTTTTAATTTTTTTAAATTTCTTTCTTCTTGTTGGTTGTGGCACTTATCTACAGATAACACCCTTCGAGAATGAATTGAAAGAAGATTATCACCCTTTCACCTACATTGAGTTTAAGTTGTATTAATAATGTATTGTTCGGAACATTTGCAGTAAAGGAAGAGAGTGGGAGAAAGGGCGAAGAGATGTGTTAAACCAAACTTTCAACGAACTGCATCAGGCGCTACCGAGTTATGTTGTAGGGCAGACCCTTAGTAAGAAGACCATTCTAATTCAAGCACTTGCATGCATTCGTGAGCTTCAACAAACGAGGAAAGGAGATGCAGCAGGTCAGTTTTACCATATCTGCGTTAGGTATTTAACTTTCAACTGTAAACAACTATATTTAAAGTTTGATTTGATTTGATTTCTTTAGATGACCAGGTGTTCAAATCAGACCACTACAAAAAATGGGTCCAAAACATTCTTACTAAGTTCAACCACCTTCTATCTTTCCTGAACACAATTAACATTAAGGTGCCAGAAGACTGTTTATCTATTGATGCACCACCACCAGGCATAGGCCCTGATATACTACAGCTGTTGTCTAAACATGGTGAGTGTTTACAAATTATTGATAAAGCTTACACCGATTTTTCCAATGTTTCTATAAATTATTTTCTGAAATTTTTCTCGGTTAGAAAAAGCAAGACTGTCCATTGGAATTTCTAGTCAAGAGAATAAATCTCATGGGGCACAGAATGCTGATGAAGTCAAGAAAAGTGATTTGTCAAATGATCTTTACTCTGCATCTTCATCAAGCCATTGCACTGGAAGCAGCCCAAAGAAAAAAGTCTACAGCAGCAGTCAATGTGGTAAAGCGTCCCAGAGTGAGAACTTAATTAATGAGTCAAGTGAAAGTTTGATAGCAAATCCATCTGTAGTTCAGAGTCGTCCTTTGGTTGTGCAATCATCTTCTATTCAAATGCCTTCTCAGCTTTTATTTACATCTAACAGTTCCAACTCACCTCTACCATTACTTGTTTCTGTTACTGGAGTTAAGACTGTCAATCCTTTCATACTAGTTCAAAGTAATATTATGGCACCAAACCCATCAGCACCTCAAAAACTTATGAGGTCAGGAAGTAGTCGCCCTATTCAACCATGTCCAACAAGTAAAATATCAAGAAAACCACCCAAAATACCCATTCCTTCATTGAAGCAAAAATTATTACTCAGTGGCTTTTCTCATCCTCATAGTACTCAGCTAAAGTGTTTAAAAAAGAACTTAAGGAGAAATTCATCAAAGTCATCTCCTGAAATTAAATCTGAAAAAGCCATCAGGAAGAACAAAGTTCAAAAAGTAAAGCGACCCTCAAACTCTACCAATGCTACTAGTATGTTGGTAGTTAGCAAATCGAAGAAAAATTCTACATGTGATATGCATGTTTCCAACAAAACTGAGCAAACAGTAGATGGTAAACCTGTTGGTACTGTCTCCGATGTAAACAAGGAGAATATTGTGCAATGTGACCCCTCTAGCAATGCAAATGTTGATGAAAGTACTGGAAGTGCATTTGCTCTTAAAGACACACCTCTACCTGCAGAAAATGGTGGAAGTGTGGCAGGTGATATGAGAGTACATTCTGTGCCTGTATGTATTATTGAGTCTCCATCGGAAAATCAAGAAACCAGTGCAATATCCACTGGGAAGGAAGGTAATAACATTTTAAAGAAAATGACATATGAATCAGAAGATATTAATTGCAGTAAGTCCAAAAAATGTGAAAATAAGGCAAGCCAAGTAAAGTCATCTCTTGAGCATGGTGAATCTCATGCATCAAAACCGACAAAATCAAATTACAGCATATCAGCACTTTGTGCAAGGCAGCAACTTTTGCAAAATACTGAAAATACTGTGTTAACAGAAGAACCACAAGAAACATCTAATAGTAAAAGTTCTGAGACACAGAAGGCAAAACTCCCAAGTAATCCAAATATAGAAAGTAATAATGTACCAATGGTTACATCAGCAAGAAACTTAACTGATAATTGTTCTATTGTAAAAGACAAAGCTACAGAACTTGCCTCTAATGATGTATGCAATGAATGGTCAGACAAATCAAAGTTAAAACCTGACCGTCCTTCTACATCATTTAATATCTTTTCCAGCTTGCCATTGCACAACAGTAAAAATACTTTTATTCCTATAAATGATATAGAGAGCTTCAAGCCAGTCCCCGAATCATTTGACTCAACTGACAATTCTTTTGGTTTGCCTTTACAGTCTAATGATATTTCTAATGATTTATTTGCCTCTTTACAAGTACCATCTGGTGGCCAACATCCTGAATCTATCTCCCCAACTGCTGCTTTTCTGCTAGCTTTTCCACTTGTATCAACATCCAAAGCAACTGAACTGGATGATACAGTGTGTGAAAATACAGACAGCCAGCCTGGAATGAAAACTTTGCTTCAAATTGGCAATTTAGACTGTGATACTCCAGTAACAAAATGTGTCAGCGTTTTTTCTTCAATTGAGAATAGTAATGTTGTTTACAGTTCATCAAATGTGTTCAATCAAGATTCCCTTACAGTTTCTGCTATTAAGAATAGAAATTCTACTGCTGATGTCCTCAACTTCCCTGCTAGAGAAGCAACACAGAAAAGCAACAATGAAAACATGATTCCTCTGAAAGAAAGCCCAAATTTTGGGCAAAAGTGCCCTGAATCTTCCCTGTCTATTGAAGAGAGCGTTCCTTTCTCATCAAAGGAACATTATCAAGCGGGTTGCTCCAGTAACAACAAACGAATTTGTGCATCAAGGACCGAATCTAGCACCATCTTAACAGTTTCTAATATCAATGGACAACTTAATGGAACAAGGGTGTCCACTAGAAATGGGACTCTCCTGCAAGAAAGTGGTCCGAGCAAAAGTCCTCAAAAATTAATCCACCCTCAAGAGAATGGAGGCTCAATCACATTCTTGGGCTGCGAAAAGCAAAGTGATTGGCTTGAAATGCCTCAGGCACCCCTTACAATTTTTCCAGATTATCCTCCAACAAGTACTTCTAGATCTGATTGTGCTGTGAATTATGTACTTCCACCTGTTTTAATGAGCTCAAGTGCAGGTGGAGAAGAACTACTTGCTCTTTCTAGAAGCCAAGGATCATCATCAATACCTTCCAGTATTTTGTCCTGGTCAACAATGTCTTCTGGGAACATTCAATCATCAACATCTACTTCAAAAGTAGTTAATTTTCAAGAAATGTTCCCTGTTACTAAGGCTTTAAACAAAACAATTGAATTGCAACATTTAGTTCACAACCAAAATGTTTCTTCGAGTTCAAGCCAAACTCAGCTGATAACTACATCTGCCACAACTTTAAGCCATAAACTAAATTCTGTTTTATCTAATTATAGTGAAGTTCTTTCAAGTTCATCTAAAATTAGCAATGCACTGACTGGAAAGCAGATTACACACACCCAGAATTTTGCACCACCTGAAAACATCACAGAAGCAAGAAAACCCTTCCTGTCTGTGACTGCCACAAAAGATTTAATTTGCAATTCATCAGAAGTTCCTAAAATGTCTTCAAATTTTTGTGGATCAACCACACATTTGCAGACAAGAACAGAAGCTACACAATCAAGCTCTACAAAAATGATGTACCTTTCCTCAGAAAATAAGTTATCTAAAGCAAATAATGTTTATTTTGAGGAAAAGGTAGCATCTCAAAATGTGAAGATAGGAATGAGTGCTAGTCTAAATAGCTCATCCAAAGATTCCAGTAGTCTGTTGACCTATAATCAAAACAATGTTGTTGTAGCAGTCCCGGAAGTGAAGCAGATTCATTCTAATTATAGCCACATACCAACTTTAAATGTTAAAGGAGCAGCAGGACAAAACAACATAGTTGGAAACAACTATAATCATCAAAACAATACTCTACCTAAGCAAAGTCCTGGTTCCGGAAGTCACTATTCTACAGGGATTTCTAGTGTTGCAGATCCAAAAAAAGATGTGTCTACCTTCACTCATAATAGTGGAGCCTCTGTTGAAGTTTTAAAGCAAACATCAAGCCTTCATTATAATCAAGAAAATACATCTATGCTACAATTTGGAAGTAATTCAACCAATTTACCTTCAAGTCACCAGGGTTCATATAACAGTAAGCCAAACAATCAGAACGGACAGGAAGACAAATCTCAACCCGGTCAGCAGAGACAACTATGTGTACGTGCAAATAATAAGGAATCTGTTACAAATTTACATCGACCTCCAGTGAACTGGATGACAGCTCCTGATATAAGATCACACCAGCACCATAGTGGACCATCATTTGGTAACAGCTCAAATATGAACAGCACTCAAGGTCTACTTTACTTGCCTGAGCACATCAAAGAATCTGAAAACATTGGACCAGTTTTTGATCAAACGGCGAATTTCCATTGCTTGGATATGGCTCACTCTTCACAACCTCTGTATAAGGGAAATGAACATCATCTCTTTGGAAATGATAGCATAGAAAATTTCCATGACAATTCAGCATGGTCGCCTAGTAAAAGTGGAGGATCTTCTATGCTTGGAAACATGATGATTCCATCAACCTTACCAACACTTGTTGGTGACCTAGCTTTAGGAGACAACAGTATTAGTCGACCCTTCTTACCAACATTTAACAATGACTCACAAGGATGCCCCAAGAAGCCTGCAAGAAGAATGATAAATGCACCTAGACGTTCTGATAAATGTATTGATGAAGCAAGTGTGACAACTGCAACTATTGGAGGACAGGAATGTGCTGGGTCATTCTTATCAGTTAGTCAGCTTGTTGACACCAGTAATGTTGCAAAAAGTCGAACCACCACCATACCAAAAGAAAGCCATTTGTCATACACAGGTCCCTTCAGTGACCATGATACAGTTTCTTGTCAAACATCAAAACAAAGTACATCAAAATCGGTCTCAAGTAACTACTCTACTGAGGCCCTTTTATCATCAACAATTCCTCTACAAACAAGTCAGACCAACAATCGAAAACGCCGATCTCATGGAACCCATTATTCCAACAATTATGCTGGAACCAGTATGCCATATCAAAATACTAGTTCTGTTTCTTTACAGGCTCAGGGGCCACAGAATCAATATCTATCAGATTTACCACGTTCAAATGACTACCAAGGAACATTCATTTCTAGTGATACAGTGCCTCCTTTCATTCTTGGCAACCCAACCAGCAGATCCCATCGAAATCATTCCTATTCACTGCAAAATGTTACTGACAGGACATCTGTTGAAGATAATTCAAATCCACTCAAATCACATCATCCAGGGGGAATGCTGGATAACAGTACAGGACGTCCCAGAACAAATAACCATAATTCTACTAGTAATGGCACTTCCACTGTAGCTGTTTCGTCATCATCCAATATAATGGATTTTGGTTACATGAATATGACATCAACAGTGCTTCAGGATGATATTAACTTTACTAACCATCCTCCTCCTCCTCCCTCTTTCTTACCCCACCATTCGTACTCAATGCCTGCTGCACAGGATTCACTTTACTCTACACCCCGCCTTTCCATGCATCCAACTCATCATCCTCAAAATAGCAACATTCAATCACCTAGTGCAACAACATTGACCAACTTTCATCTTAGTACAATTTTCCCTGAAATTAATGATAAAGTTATATGTTAATATATACCTAGTATTTATTTTAGAATTAAATTTGTGCAAATATAGTTAAGTAAACTGTGATTCATTTGAGTGTTGTTTTTTAGTACCACCTATAAAAAATTATATATTTCAGGAACTCTATTTTTTCAGATATATTGAGCCTTTCCTTAAGGTTGTATACATTTATAATATGTAATTTCAAGTATCGCTCTTACTCTTGTTTACGTAACCTGGTAGAAAATATTGTGTAAGCAAAATGTAAAAAGTATGTGAAAATTCTGTGTACTTTGAGGAAATAGGTATTAACTATTTCTAGAGCCTTTTCTTGAGCTATCAAAACAACTGTGCTAAGTTTCTATGAATTTTATTTTTAAAAATGTTTTAATAAATTGTTGACTCTTATACTGTCCCAGTTGTCTCTCCTATTTCCTAAACCTCCCTCACTGTTGTTTATGTTCCTTGCAAAATAGAAAAAGTGTTTTTTTTTCTTTTTTCAAACAACTGGGCGCTGAATTTATTCTTACAAGAAGTATGATCCGTGTCTCATACAAGACGATACACCCTACAACTAGCTACAACCTTAAGCCACACACAGCTTGCAGCAAATTTCAATTTTAAAATCGGAACATTTTCCCGCCAACTGTGGAAGGACGAGGGAATGTTCATGGTTCTTGTCATGACTGCCCCAACACGTCGAGCACACCTCTTTATATGTAGAGGAATGTAGCTTGGAATTCTACATTAAATCACTTGGGATTCCGAGCATCTTGTCAAAGCCTATCAAATTGATTGGAATTACTTAAAATGTATGTGGTCACTAAGAACGAAAGCATTCCCCCTCTCTTGCCCCCCCCCCCCCAAATATCCAGACGTCTGCGTCTTTGGTCTGGTGGGTGTGGGTAAAGTGGGTATAAGCACAAGTATGCTTTATGCTAGATATAGGTCATGAACCCACAACTGAGCAGGTACTGAATTTGAACAAGTCAGGTCCTTTTCGACGGCATCGTAGACAACAATATTCGTCATCATCGGATGATATCAGATGATTTTAGATGAATCGGAATCAAAGAGAGAGTTTTAGGAAAGGTTTTGTTGTCTTGCGATAAACTGTTTAAATGCAGAGGTGTCCACCTAATAGATCGAAAGGGGATGCCGCCGCAGTTAAGTTGGGCCTCGGTCCGGAGGAGCGACCGTTAAAGCTCGGACCAAGCTTCACAAATCCTAGAGGAACTGCGTTTCACACTTTGAAATGTAAGTATGTCTGGAAGCAGATAACTGAGCACAGTTTGAGGTTATGAGCAGTAGGTTTAAGTAGGACTCACACCACCCGTTTCACTCAGTTCGTTTGATACTGAAAGAACCTAACTGTAATTTCCAGTAAGAGAGCAACAGTTTTCCAGTATTCTTCGAGAGCTGCCAGTTGTTTCATGAGAGATTTATCTCACCATATTGGTTATGTAATGCCACAATTTCGGTCGACATTCAAACAGCTGACATGCCGAAGTCAACGTATTTGGCGAACACATATGCCCTGTATTTCACTATTATTTTCCAATTACTACCCCCTAATTTTGCACTTTTCTTTTACCTTCTATATTTCAAATGCCTCGTAATCTCTTTCAAAACTGTGTACAAGACACTATTTTTTTTTCTTGTTCTGTAATACCCGTATTATTTTGCTGCCTCGTTTTTTTCTTTTTTAAATGCGCCATATAATCAATTTTTTAAGCTCAAAATTTTAACCTGACATTATGCTTCATCTATTTGCTCCAGATGACTTCAAGCCAGCCAGTGTGGACGTTAGCAAGATGGCATCTGTTGCTGTGGAGATGAATCAGCAGGTAACAGTTACAGTTCCCCACCTTGATGGCGCAGGGACAGAACACACAGTATTCAAAGGTTCACAACGACCTTACCAGAAGGAATGTGTCCTGATTATTGATAGACGTACGGGTGAAGTAGTGCTTGAGAAGCTCTCTAGCAATATACAAGTTAAGAAAACTAGGTAAGTCAGGAAATATATCTCCAACTTTTAAAATCCATACTACATTTTATGGTCTAATTGGTCGTTCTATGGTGCTGCAGGAAAGAAACTAATAAAGCAACTGCAGGGGCACCAGGCCGGCCTTGCCAGCCTGGTCTACCATCCTTGCTTGACAGCTCACCTCCTGAACAGTTAGCACCCTCTAAGAAACCCTTGAGTGGAGGGGCAAGTAAAGCTAACTCTTCAGGAGCAAATAGCCGTAACAGTACCTCTTCAAATAACCATAGGCTCAAGCCTCAGCAGATGGCATCTTCTCTATCTGGTTGTGTACCAAGGCATTCACCTTTGCGTGCTTCACCTTCTTACCCATCTCCCGGTCATCATAGAAGTCCTACAGGCCCCTCTGGTCCATCAGCTCAAGCTAGCCACAATAGATGGTAAGTCCTGAACCTGTTATGTGGACTTTGTAATGGGATTAAAAAAAAACAAAGGACTCTACCATTTCTTTTTGTGCAGGTCACCCCCTGATCAATCTACCAGTTTACCAATGCTTGGAATGGATGAAGGACCTACTCCAATGGATACTTCAGTGCCAAAGGAATCACCTACATACGACCAGGTAATGATGATTGTTGCTAATAACAATGCATTATGATAACATATTGAACTGAATAATCTGACACATTTGTGAATGCAGGAATCTGTACGACCTGTAGGTTCCCTATCAGATTCCTCCAGTGATTCCTCCTCTGGCAGTGGATCATCTGATAGTGAGACCGATGAACCACAACCACAACCTCAACTACAACCACAACCAAGCAACCAGCTCTCCTTACCACTCAATGGCAGGTGTCATCTAAATTTTATCTGTCCTTTCATTTTAGTAACAGCAGTGTTTATAACATGTTTTTAATTCTTAGGTCATGGAAACACTCATGCTCCTTCACCAGCATTGTCAGTGCCTGACCATCTGCTCAATGATGACTTACAATTATCTGAATCGTCGGGATCAGACAGTGATTGAAAGAAACATAAATTTTATTACTTTGTACCTACGTTGTGTACTTGATACTGTATAAATAATAAATAAGAAGTGAATGAATTTCTGATTGAAGGTAGGTGGCTCAATACAAACTCTATCCAGAAGCAAAACAAGCTAATTTATACCAAACATATAGTTTCATTTTCAAAATTTTAAAATTAAATGGACTAAGATCAATTGTTGGCACTCATTGATTACTACTTATAGAAATTGAAACATGACTTCAATTTGTCAACTTTACACATCACATTGCAATTGTATTTTCTGCTTCTACCTGCTTTAACAAAGTTGGAAAGTACTTGTGTGCTATGCAGGCAAAACTGATGATACAGCAGAAGACTGAAATTCCAGAAGTAGCCTGGCAAGGGCACTGCGAGAACCTAAATTGTTTGCTCGGGCTTTAATGCACGCTTCAAGCATGTGCAAACTAATTTCTGAGGCACTTCCACTGCTGGTACAGTCTAATGGAACATGTCTCAGACGGAGACCTGGCTCAACAGCTCGCAGAATATGCAAATCACTTGCTCTCAAGAACAGACTGTACAGGGTATTTTCTGCAAGGCTTTTGAAAAGCTCCAAAGTTTCTGTATTGGTTGTTTTTGAAGAAGCAATGGACACCAGCACATTTAAGTCCTTGTCTGATTGCATCATGGGAAGATAGTTCTCTATTGATTTACGAGCTGCAACATCACACCAATAAGTACAAAAATAACATGTGAAAAAAATATAATGTCAATCTGATCAGAAGAATATTACCTCGCAAGTAGTCACTGGCATAAAATGAAATGAATGCTGTACTTTGAGTATCATAATGTCCATAACTTTTGTTAATATCTAGTTCGGAGGGTCGAGGCAAATCAGAGTTATAGACTATGTCTGGATGAAACTCTGAGAATGGAATGGGACTAAATGCCTGAATGTGCTGAATGGTATTCATTCTCACCTAAAATGAGGTAAAGATTGCAATATCAGAAAAATTTTCGATTTCAGTATACTATTGACCTTTTAAAATACTCACCCTGTTTATCAAGTCCTGCCTTAGCTCTGCATTAGGCCTCACAAAGAAGACCAAAGAATCTTGTGAAAGCTTTCTAATGGCAAGGTCAGCAGCAGCGAAGTCTAAGAGTCCTCTAGTTACATGAACTGCTTGCTGTGAATCTGGTAGCTTCACCGATACCCATGCTATTTTGCCACCATCCCTTTTGTGACGATCACTCAGTTTAACAGCCGTTTGCTTAAGTTCTAGAAAAGTATCATCTTTATTTCCTTTTCCTGGATGACGTGGATCATACATGAGGACCTAGAAAGAGAAAAAAAAAAGTTAAAATAAAGGAAAAAAAAGCATTTGCACTCCCAAGTATTTCATACTTTATGTGCAAGCGTGCAAGACCTACCAACATCAGAAAGGTCTTGTCTTTTTTTTCCATGCAAATGTTGTTGTATTGTTGTAAGAAATCGGCTACCATAGGTTTTGTTTCCATAGTCACTGGTAGTACCAGGCTTACTCGAGTATTTTCTGTCACATAAGGGACTGGAACAACTTCAACTTTTCCAAGTGGTTTGCTAACCTCAAGTCTATAAAAAGTCAAAGTTTAAAAAAAAAAAAAAAAAAATCAGTTAAATTTAGGTGTGCTGTTGAAGAAACATAATGCGCGCGCTTACCTCTTATGAACTTCATGTCCATTAGTAGTGTCCCTAAAAGCCAAATCTACTTTATAATCAAGGCCACGTGATGGATCAAAGCGACGATAGCCATTAATCAAACGACGGTACTGAAGTAATCCTTCATATTTTGTATGCATCCAAGCGACTGTGGCATTCAGTACATACTGCAAATTAACAGTTATAATTAGCTGTTGCTTCTGGTAAACAATTGAAAGCATTCCAAAACTATCAAAAAAGGAGATGAAAAACCTCAACATCCTGTTTGTCAGCACCAACTAACTCTTTCAGGTTGCTAAAGTCTGATTCAGGATAGATGTGAGATAGTGTAAAATAATCCCAACGCAGCACATCAAAACGAGAAGCTGGCCGATTGCCAGGAGTTGCACCAACTGGCCATGCAACACCACTTCTACCACCAGGTGCTATGTATGACATGTTCAATACAGCTGATCTGCGAGCTGCAATTTCAAGCTGCGTTGCTGTCAATGCCACCTGCAATATATACTGCATTATGATTTCATTCGAATGCCTCTTAGAAAATATTCTTGGTAAACTTTTAACTTTTACCTTGCTGAAATAAGCATGGAAGGAATACACAGCAGCAGGTTCCGGAACAGGATACATTGTAATGATTTTATCAACAGTTATCTTTTTTGCAAGAGATTGGAGTTCAGAGTTCAAATTAAATGGCTTTTTTGTTCGATGGGTGAGCAAATTTAAACCCTAGAAATTAAAATTTGCTACACTTTGTTGTCATAATTGCAGCAGGTTTCTAAAGGAGCTAAGGCTTACCTGCACACTACTTTTGCATGGAATGTCAGTTGCATGTAGGATACAACGTCCAACATTATCAGTAGCAGATTCAGAAAATGCATTCTTAACACACCAATCCAAACTAGCATGCACTTTTCTTAACACAGAATTGCTGAGCAAAACTCCTGCATCTATTTAAAGAAAAGAAAAAGCCAAATGACGGAAGCAAATAATGTTTTTCTTCTTGAAGAGTAGTATGAAGATTGAAGAGTGCCACTAAAGACCAAGAAAAAAAAAGACTTCATACTTCACAAGACTATATTCTTGCATGCATATATGAAGATGAATAAATAAGCAAGATTACATCCCATCCAAGCAACATCAAAATTCAATCACAAAACATATAATAAATTGGGAGGTGAAAACGTGAAATTTACTAATCAACCCTTAACACCAGCATTAAGCTATGATCACTATGTCAAAGTTAAAAAAGCAAACAAGGAGTAAGTTACCAATCTCTAAATATTCTAGACGAGATAGTCGAAGGAAATCTTACCTAGAGTGCAAAAAGCAGTGTGTTCATCCTCTTTTTCACTGCCCGCATGGACTTCTTGACTAACGCTGATGCCTTGGACAACTTCATACAAGGTCCGAGCCTTTACATAAGTAGAATCCTTTACTATGAAAAAGAAATCATATTCGTCCAAAAAGTTATCAGCAACATATTTTAGGACATGGAAAGGCTTTAACAATTTACGAGTATCAGTGAACCCTACGATGCCTGACATGCTTAGATTAAGCTTCTGAGGCCCTGGCGCATCAATAAAATACATGATTTTGTCAACCAAATGGGCAACAGTCTTGTTGAGAGCAACTCCTCTGGAATTTATTGTTTCTTGAGATGAAAGAACAGCCACAAATAGTTTCTCTCTAATGCCCAATTCTGTTGAGTAGTACCTAGGCCGAACCAATGCCTGAGGAGTTTTCTTTGCCTTTTGAGGTTTCCCTGCCAGGTTAATTCTCGGTTCATATTCATCAACATAGTCATCTGCAAGTTCCATAGCTGAGTTTGCAGCAGGCAAACTACTACAGGTGTTCTCCATTGATGATATTAAGAGAGAAAGGGTTACACCGACGAACAAGCCGGCCAATAAATAGGAATTCTGCCGACACAAGGACATAGTGAAACGAATCATTGTCTATAACTTGATTGCAGATAAAGAGGAATGTGCCATAGGAGGTTCTCCCTCCGCCTCTTTAATCAGGCAACGCAAACAGGTGACTTAGAACGCTCTTCAAACAAAGTTAATTCAAACACCAGGAAACCAAGAAAACAAACAAAAACACAACCGGTAGCGACGGTGGTATGAGAAATTGTGAATGGTTTAACTTCAAAACGATGAAAACTGTACAAGTCACATATTTAAAGGCAAGATTGTGGGTCTGTGCACAAATTTTTTCTGCTAAGAAAGATTCGTTTTGTGGTTTTGCTTGGTTGTAGTAGAGACTTCGAAATGGTGTTTGCTTGTCAGAAAGACAGTTTCCTAAAAGAGGTCAGTCAATCATTATTTTGTGATCAGATTAAATGCTCCAGATGTAGATGTATTACCCAGGTTAATAATAATTGTGTTTGTTTTAGCTTGACACCTCAGTTGTTTCCTGCAAAGAGGCCAAAGTATCAATTAACAATAATGGCAAGAAAGAAGTCATCGATGGCTTTGAAATAGTGTTGGAAGACACAATTATTTTTCCAGAGGGTGGTGGCCAGGTAATCTTCAAACTCCAAACTAATCGATTGGTTAGTAGAAACATTCCTTCAAATTAGTTTTTGTAATAATTAACAGCCGTGGGATCTTGGAACAATTGCTGAAAAAGAAATAATTCAAGCTGTACGTAGAGGCGCAGAAGCTGTACATGTTCTTCGAGAGCCTCTTGATGTGGGTCGAAAGGTGACAGTTAAACTTGATTGGAACCGAAGACTGGATCATATGCAACAACACTCAGGTTTGTTATTTGCCTTATTCAGATCCAGCCAGGATCCAGGTGCTTTTGCAGGAAGATCTAATACTAATATACAAATCACTGATACAAAATAATTTGTGGTCGGCAGGGCAGCACCTTATTACTGCAGTGGCTTGTGCTGAGTATGGATTTGCAACTTCATCATGGTCACTTGGTGAAGAAATATCATACATTGAATTAGGTGAATACTGATTAGCAAAATAACTGAATAATAGTTGTTCCCAGTCTTGCACCTAGTGTTAAACTTATCAACTCATACTTAATTTATTTAATGATTTCAGACACACCATCCATATCTGCTGATCAGGTTGTTCATGTTGAAACCCTGGTAAACCAGTATATAAGAGAATGTAGACCTGTCACTGTTCAGGTTTATGAGGCATCAGACCCTGTGCTAAAGGAGGTAAAATGCTCAACATTTTAAGTAATTGAATCATACAGTCCTTATTAACTTCTATATTTATTTACAAAGGTAAGAACCAGAGGTCTACCAGAGGATCACGTGGGACTTGTGAGGGTAGTTTCAATTGAAAAGCTCGAAAACAACATGTGTTGTGGAACTCACGTCTCAAATTTGAGTCAATTGCAGGTATAGACACTACTCATTAAATTTGTTTGCTAGCTTCATACTTTTGAAGTTCAAAAGTTGGAAGGACCTTGTATTTTCTTAACATTTTATCTAGATGATCAAGCTGACTGGAGTTGAAAAGGGCAAGAAAAATAAAACAAAGCTAAGTTTCTTGTCAGGAAACAGAGTATTGAAGAAAATGGAAGAATTTCTTGTTCGTGAAACAGCTCTCTCGAACTTGCTGCAGTAAGTGCAAATCCTAGTCCGCACTTCTTTAATTTATTTATGATTTTAATCCCTTGGTATTTTTTTGTCCAAGGAATAAGGGGTCAGTGCATGTGCAACTGGTTGAGAAGATTCAAGATGCTTTGAAAACCACTAGTAAGGTGAGAACTGCAACAACAATCTGATTTATAGTCGCATTACTGTTTATCTTTACTTTTCCAGAACCTGCAAGTGGTGTTACGGGAGCTGGCAATTGCTGAGGCAGAAAAATTAAAGAAAGCTAGCCCCAAGCTTAAGTTTAGTATCATCCACAGGTATGAAGATGAATTCAATTAGTAGAAACTACCCACACCCAACAAAATTAGACATCTAACTAATTATTGCAGGAAGGAAGCTGACATGGACTTTATTAATGCATTCTTACGAGAATTTAATGATGAGGTTTGTAGTAGTTTACGCAGCATCGTCTTTCAACAGCCCATAAAAAGTACTTAGTACAATAATTTGTTTACAGGAAATTTTAGTTTTGCTTATTGTCGGTGAGGAGCCAGCCATCCAAGTAGTTCTTCATGGAAAGCCAGAAATTGTTGCAGAAGTAGGACCAAGGTATGACAAACCTTTCTTAACATTTACAGTTGTTCAAAAATACATGTGGAATATTTTCACAGGTTGAGTGATATTATGGAAGGAAAGGGGTTTGGAAAAGGACACAAATATCAAGCTAAAGTAGGAAAATTAAAAATGGAAGAGGCTACACAAATATTGAATGAATATTTTAAGATCTAATGTAATTTTGTTGTTAACACAAGGAGTTCAAATTAAAGAATTCAAATCACTGTTCAAGATAATTTATTAACCATTTTATCCAGGGCTAAGATCTTGGTTGGAGGAGGTAGAGCAGTCAACATTCCATCTTGCCAGTGAACATTCCTGCAACAAATTAAAAAACCACACATTTAGAAAAGACTAAGATTTTGCTAGGAACAAAATTGTGTTAGTTCTGTGAGTGTGTTGAACTGGTTTTGAGAGAGTTATTCCATCAATCAAGAAATCCTCCCCGATGACCAGAACTGTCATTTTAGCAGAACTCGGGAACCGAGAGAAGGATAAGGAAGAGAAACCCTCTCCTTCAAAGGGCATTACTGCAAATAACTTAAAATTTCACAAATGTTTAGTCAGCATTGAGAGAGCAGTTCTATAAGTAAGAAAACCTCCCCGATGACCAACTCAAATACTATAGCAGAGCTCGATACACGAGAGAAGATTCAAGGAATTGATCCTTTTCCTTCAAAGGGCATCTCTGCATATTACAGTATGAAGAATTTAATTGTAATTCAAAATCATGTTGAGTAAGTATTGAGAGAGCAATGTCATGAAGAAATCCTCCCCGATGACCAACCCCATTAGTATAGCAGAATTCAATTAAACAGAAGATCAGAGGTACAGCAGAGCCTCTCCCTTCGTAAGGGCATCTCTGCAACTTATTGTTAAAAAGCATTAACATTATATGAAATACTGTCAAGTTAGCTTTGAGAGAGCAATTTCATGAGGAAATCCTCACCGATGACCAACCCAATTAGTATAGCAGAGTTCAAATAGAATGAAGATCAAAGGTACAAAGCCTTCCCCTTCGTAAGGGCATATCTGCACTATAATGGTGATAAGCAATGACGTAAAATAAATAATGTTAAGTTAGCTTTGAGAGAGCAATTTCATGAGGAAATCCTCACCGATGACCAACCCAATTGGTATAGCAGAGTTCATATAGAATGAAGATCAAAGGTACAAAGCCTTTCCCTTCGTAAGGGCATCTCTGCAATAGAATGGTGATAAGCAATAACGTACAATAAATAATGTTAAGTTAGCTTTGAGAGAGCAATTTCATGAGGAAATCCTCACCGATGACCAACCCAGTTAGTGTAGCAGAGTTCAAATAGAATGAAGATCAAAGGTACAAAGCCTTTCCCTTCATAAGGGCACCCCTGCAGTTTCACGAAACAAAATGTTCAAGCATATGACAAATGACATCGACAGAAAGAAGCATTTCAAAGTCGGTAGAACGACTTGCACAACTCAAGGTGCACACGACAAGGGAATTACCCCAAAAACAATTACGAAAAATAGGATTCATTAATTATTGTTACTAACACTAAGCAGTTCTTGGCGTGCCGGAGGCAGCCCCGTGAATGTAGGTTAAGGCACAAAAATAACAACGCGAGCAGAAAAACAATTATGTTAAAAGGGTGGTCCAAAGAAATAACGAGAATAGTTACCTTAGATCTATCTTAATCTCCTAGCTTCACGTTCAGATTCCAGGAGGGTTAAAATATCTCCTTCGCGGACAGGTCCCTTCACGTTTCTGATGATCTGTCGGTTCTGTTCTCCGATGAATTCTACTTTCACCTGTGTGCACTGCCCCTGGGAGCCAGTTCTACCCAGAACTTTCATCACACGGGCCAAAACGACGGGCTTGTCCATGGTGAGGAATTGATTTCTAAATCGTTCAAATGAACAAAATAATCACACGTGTGCTCCCTAGAAGTCGGGCCATGCACGAAAGACAGAAACACCGGATGTCGGTCGGCGGCTGTCGATTGTAAAGCAGGAAACAGTATTTGGCTTTGGGTTTTGCGTTTCTTATACAACCAGCAAACTGCAGCGCATCCTAAAGTAAAGTCAAAACAGTAATGTAAAGATAGAAATCGCTAAAAATGTGAGATTGCTAATTTACTTTTAAAAACGAAATTAACTATCAGATATATTATTGTTGAAATAACGCGGAAGGTAGGAGGGGGAGCGGAGCGCCCCCCCCCCCCACCTCCCTGCCCCCTTTCTTGCTCTCCCCTCTTCTGTGAGATGAAAAATAATACATTACGATGGTCAAAGTGAAGTGAAAGTGAAGTAAAGTGAAGCATTGGGAACCACATGTGGTGAACACAAGATTGTATTTCTTCAAATTTGTTCAAAATGTCTTTACCGGAGAAGGTATTGATGAGGAAGATCAAGAAAAGGGAAAAAAGGAAGCAAGAATTATCTGAACAAGAGCCGGAAAAGAAAAAAAGCAAACCAGCAACCCCAGAAAATGGTCATGTTGACACGGAAGCATGTAAGTATAGGTTAATTTTCTTGAAGTTATTACTTTCCTTTCATTGGACTTTTTAAAGTAGTTGTTTGTGATTTTTCTCCTCAACCGTATTTATTGGAGAGTATTTTTTCAATTTCATTTTTCTGCACAGTGCCTGGATCTAGCTGTGCTCTTCAAGTATCAAGTGACAATTCGTTCTCATCTTTGGAAGGACATGTCTGTGAACAAACACTGAAAGGTATTGCCGACATGGGTTTTACCAATATGACAGAAATTCAGGCTCGTTCCATCCCTGGTCTCCTAGAAGGAAGAGACCTTGTTGGTGCAGCTCGTACGGGCTCAGGGAAGACTTTGGCTTTCCTCATTCCAGCTGTAGAACTCATATTCAAACTTAAATTTATGCCCAGAAATGGTAAGTCTTTTAAAAAGAATTCTACATATTATTTAGAATTATTCCTCAATGTCCTTAATAATTTTTTGTTTGTGTCAGGAACTGGCTGCATCATCATTTCGCCTACAAGGGAGTTGTCAATGCAAACTTTTGGAGTATTGAAAGAGTTAATGAAGTATCATAATCATACATATGGTTTAATCATGGGAGGGGCAAACAGACAAACAGAAGCTCAGAAATTGTCTAAAGGTTTGTTCTTAGAGCTGTTAATTGAACCTTAAATACGTCTCTTGCTTCTTATCCTTAATTCATTTCTTATGTGCAGGTGTCAATATAATTGTTGCTACCCCGGGTCGTCTTTTGGATCACCTTCAAAATACTCCAGATTTTTTGTACAAAAATCTGCAATGTTTAGTGATAGACGAAGCAGATCGTATTTTGGATATTGGGTTTGAAGAGGAACTTAAAAAAATCGTTTCACTTTTGCCCCGTAAGTGGTTTTGTGATTAAGTCATCTTTTTAGAGTGAAGAACTTTTATTGAAATTGTATGCTCTTTGTGCTAAATAGAGAGGAGACAAACCATGATGTTCAGCGCCACATCAACTGAAAAAACTGAGGCATTGAAAAAGTTAGCATTGAAGAAGGAGCCTGTGTATGTAGGTGTAGATGATTCTAAAGAAAGTGCTACTGTGGATGGGTTAGAGCAAGGTAAGTTTTCCACGTATAATGCACAAGTCTTTTTGTGGCAAGCAAATAAATTTTGCTTAATGATTATTCTATTTCAGGCTATGTAGTTTGTCCGTCAGAAAATCGATTCCTTCTCCTCTTCACATTCCTTAAGAAAAACAGAAAAAAGAAAGTTATGGTTTTCTTTAGCTCCTGTATGTCTGTTAAATTCCACCAAGAGCTACTGAATTACATTGACCTTCCTGTCCTTGCTATTCATGTAAGTTTAGTCATAAATAAACTTAGATTTATTTTATGTGTCTCAAGAGTGGTCTAACTTTTCTGTTTTTATCTTCCAGGGAAAACAAAAGCAAGCAAAGCGAACAACGACATTTTTCCAGTTTTGCAATGCAGAGTCTGGCATATTACTTTGTACTGATGTTGCTGCACGAGGTTTGGACATCCCAGCAGTTGACTGGATTGTTCAGTTTGACCCTCCAGATGATCCCAAGGTAATGGAGATCACCTTTTAATGACTAGTTGCTAGAGTCTTTCTTTTTCTGACTGAGCAATATTATTTTTTTGATCGTTGAGTTACTTTCTTAAATATTACATATATTTTCTAATTGTTCTTAGGAATACATCCACCGAGTTGGTCGAACAGCTAGAGGAGAAGGCAGCTCTGGCCATGCTCTTCTTATTCTGAGGCCGGAGGAACTGGGTTTCCTTCGATATCTCAAGCAGGCTAAGGTCCCATTAAATGAGTTTGAGTTTTCATGGAGCAAGGTGGCAGATATTCAGTTACAAGTAAGTAATCGACCCTATTTTTCAGATAATTTTCGCAGTTTAAATATTAGTTTATGGCACACTATCATACCTTTGTATGTTTCAGCTTGAGAAATTGATGACAAAGAACTATTTTCTTCACTTATCTGCAAAAGAAGCCTACAAATCATATGTTCGGGCCTATGACTCTCATCAGCTTAAAAATATTTTTGACGTTGAAACACTAGACTTAGCCGCAGTAGCCAAATCATTTGGATTTACTGTACCACCTGCAGTTGACCTGAAAGTGAATAGCCAAAACAGTAACAGACCTAGAAAACGCCTTGGTGGGGGTGGTTATGGCTATTTTAAGGAGATGAACCAAGATTCAAAGTCAAAATCATTTTACAAGCCTGTTAACAGGCAACAAAAGGGACAAAAAAAGTGGTGACAGTTTCAAGCAGGTTACAGGGCTCTAATGGGAAGCATAATTACCTCACTGTTTGTACAAAATTTTATTGTAATGATTTATGATCTATACAAAAAATAAATAGAATATTTATTAATACTGGTACAGTCTTGTTCTCTGGACGGATAGTGTCAAGAAATCTAAAATAGATTTCCCATTATAATAAATTAATATAGTAGATATTATGTTCATAATTTGGCTAATTACATTCATATAAAAGTAGAAAAAGATACATTGTTCCAACAGTCATTGAACATTTTCCTTAATTCAAATGCATGAATCAGTCACTCTCTTAACTGCTCAGTCCTCTAAAAGTACTTGAGCTCACCACACAGCCTCTTAAAACTCCCAGGAATCCATCCACTTCAAACTATGCATTGTGCTGTTTGGGTCATTTGCAAGTGGGCCAGCCATTCCATAAGCCAATGGCGAGAACAAAACAAAACTAAACAGAAGCAAGAAAGAGGGTGAGTTAACTGTTACAAGAGAACTGGGACAAATTAAGAAAATATTTTCTACCTACCTGTAAACTGTAGATGATAAAATTGTGCCCACTGTCCAATGGTAGACAACAGACTTGAATTTTTCAGGAATATATAAAAGCACAGCATCCAATATGTAGGTCAATACAATCCCTAAAAATTTGTGAGGAAAAATTGTGATATAAGAGGAGGGTAAGAAGAATATTGTTAACAATGTTCATATTTCAGATTATGTCTTACCTGTGATCATTGAGCTAAACAGAAGGGCAGGGAAGTAGTGGTGAAAGTAAAGAACTCTCCCCATGAACCAAAAAGGGGTGTAATGTAAAAGCCATCCAACAAACAGCCAAGCACCACTTTCTTTCAAACGTTGTCGCCTAGCTGTATGATGATGGAATGTGCAAAAATTGTCATCAATATGTGGGTGCTTGAAGAGTAAGTTTAAAAAAATATGAATCTTCAAAAAGTTAATTTTACCTTCAAATATTGGGTCGGGAAGAGTTATTCCTCTTTGTTGATAGACAGCACTTAAAATGAACACAAGGACAAACGACAGAAGAAAGACAATGTTGCTCCACCAGATAATAGGGTTCCCAAGTAAGTAGATACGATATGGTTGACCAGAGAAAAATTGTCCCTGTGAGGAGGATCAGATAAAAATTATGAGACAACAGTTAAAAAAATAATTAATTGTCAACAAGCTAGAGCTTACCCTAAAATTGATAGGCCACTGCCAGGGGCGAGATGTGACTTCACCCTCTTTAGGTTTCAAGCCAGCATTACCCTGCAGCATTACTGCATGAGATTCAAAGAAGCGCTCCAGAAAACTTGGAGCATACACATCAAAGCTTACATTTGGCACTAAGATGTTGAAGAGAAGACTCAATTAGGAATAGAAACTATAAGCTTGACAAGGAAAAAGGATGGATAGATGCAACTCAACTGATACTCACATTTGGGGAAAATGTTGTCTTCAACATTCCAAGCCGCATTTTTATCTCTCAAGTTTGGGTTGCAAGACACCTCTTGTTGCTCAAAAGCCCTAATAAATACTTCATTAAAATTTCTTATGGTCAACCACATTTAAACTCAAGAAAAAAAAGGAAGGAAGACACACCATTTAGGAAGCTGTGAGCCAGTTGCTGTCAGAACACAATTTTGTAAGAAGTGAAGGAGGCGTAGGCGTGAGCTGACAGTGGTGACTATTTCATCCTTCTTCCCATCAACAATCAATACTTGCCATACATCATTAGCGTCTCCAGTTCCATTCTATGAGAGAAAGTGGTTAAGTATCCATGAAAGCAGTGACGATTTGTAAAGAAAAGAGATTAATGGTTTTGTTTAAAACAGACCTCTCCATAGCCTGTAACCTGATAGTGTTTCCGAGACAGTGGAGCAAGCTCATCATGGGAGTGAAGGTTGCGTCTAGTGCTTATGTGCTCTAAGCGAATCAAATCACCGTGTTTCACAAGTGTGATAGGGTCAGTTTCGTCAGGTTCAACATCCAGTTTCTTTACTCTCCACTTATTGTTGTCATCTTTATGAGAGTAAGTTGTAATCTGAAAAGGAAAATTAAAAAATGGAATTAGGATGCATTTTATTTTTGAGACCTCAATATGCATACAGAGTGGCCCACTGACCCTGAAACATTTTTTTAGTTACTGTACCGCATACAGGCGTTGCCTATTCACTAGAGACCATTATGCATTGTTGGTGACTGTATGCAGCATAGTATAACTCCAACATGTTTCAAGGTCTGTGAGAAAACCAATACATTGAGTAAATTGAGTACAAAAAATTGATTGATTTACCTGTTGCTGCCTTGCGCCTACACCTTGAGGATACAAATGCCAATGAGAGTGGAGGTAGCCTCCACCTGTCCTCTGATTTTTAAGAGTAATCACTGCCCCATAGGCAAGCTCTGACAAAAGACAAAGGTTTAGTATTATAACTATGTTTCCTGTTTTGAATTAGATGTAAAAAAACAGATTCCACATACATTTGAAAACTGCACTTACCTCTTGGCATACTGGCATTGTGAAGTGAGTTACCCTGAAGTTGAGACTGGAAAGCTGAACTATAAAACCCATCTCCATGGCCACTGGACACAAAAAATCAGTGATCAATTCAAATCATAGTCAAAGATCATCGGTATAAGATGAGGAACAGAATGGAAGGTAAAACCCAGCTTACCTCTTGTTAAGTAGATTTAAATGAATAAAAAAGAAAAAAGAATACAGAAGAGCCGGAACAACAATCAAGCAAAGGGCCCGTGCCAAAAAGTGCTGGATGGAATAGCTCTGATGAAAAGAAAAGAAAAAAAGGTTGCTTTGAGCGTGACTTAAAAAATTATAAGAAATGTACAGCTGATTCATATACTACTAGGATTGACTTACAATTGGTTTAGAAAGATCCCCTAATATATTCCACAATTCAGAGATTGTATGAAGCCCAACATACACAACAATGAAAAGGCCAACAAATTTTACACAAATCGCACAGGATAGCATAATTCCTGTAAAAGTTAGCCAAAACCACCAGGATTTGGAAAATGACCTGTCACTGTAGGAGTTGAACTTTGCCAATCCCATTACAGATCCCATAACAAAAAAGAGCAAAATGGGATCAAGGAGAATGTACTGGGTCAAAGTCAAAGTTCCTATGTCTGATTTGAGAGAAACAGAAAAGCATTAAAAATTATAAGCATGTGAAACTCTTGAATAAAACACAAATTAATCAACAAAAATACTACCAAAAAGGACGTAAGAAGCACTGAAGACTGCGGCAGTGAGAGAATTTGTCATCTCCCACACAGTGCAGAAGCAGAAAGGAACAATGGCAGCTCCAAGTAAAGTGCAGAACTGCAAATAGAACGAAACAGTACATGCTGAAGTAAGGGGAAAGTTGAGACAAAAATAAAAGGGTAAATATGAACTGGCACTGTAAAATTGTTTACCACTCTCATGCCAAGATAATTCACATCAGTATATTTATCTCCGGGATTTGAAAACTGGAAAGAACCATCGTATCCAGTCATGTATCCAGAGAGAGCAATGAGCATCTGAAAATTAGTAGAACACATTGTAATCATATCATGATTTCATTAGAGCAGACTAGGCTTTAATTTCTGACCTTCCCAAGAGGAGGATGGACATCAAAAAAGAAAGTCCTGTTGATGTACCAGCTAGCCATCTTTCCAAAGTGAGTTTCATCCCAGCTAAAAAATGAAAGAATATAATAAAAAATTAAGCATGATGGCTCATGATTATTAAATTAATAAACATACAATTATTCTCAATTTTCGTTAGATACTAAGAATACTAACCATACATGATCTGGCTCTTCAACTTTGTAAAATCTTGTGGCGAAAGAAAGAGCCAAAACTATGCCAAAAACTATCCACCAGGTGCTGCCATCGCTGGAAGATAACAGGGTTAGCAGTCTACAGGAATTACCCGAAAAAAGCTTCAGAATTTCAAATGCTCATCTTCAATTTCACGAACATTAAGTGTCAAAAAGTAAACAATTAAATCTGATTAAATGATAGTGAAAAAAATAACATAAATAACATTTGTCTAAGAGCCGTTTATCAAATTTTAAAAATTTGTTTCATACATCATATAATTTAAACTTGTAAATAAAACATAATTTAATTAGAGCAAATGTTGTAGTTTAAAAAAATACTGACCTGTCAGCAGCCACTGCAGACGACGTGGATTTCTTAACCTTTTTGCTCTGATTTAAGCCTTTGGAAACCTTCGTCATGGCAGAGCTGTAAGTAACCAAGTAGCAATTCACATCAATAGCTAGTATACTTTTTAAAAATGAATGTAATGAAACTGAAGTTGCTTTTCTTGTTAAACAATTCTATTCAAAAACATTTCTAAATAAACGGGACCGGAGAAGTAACAGGTTATAAACAAAGCAAACGGTATTATCAGAGCCTTCTATAACGTACACTTCGTCTCCTCTTACTCTTCACTCTTCACAACACCAACACCAACGCTCCATGATCTAAAAGGCAACGATGGTCAAAGTTTTGTAGTTGACGATCTTTGTGTGTGTAAAATCAAAAACTTTGTGACCCCGATGTATTATCAAAGCTTATTTTCATATAGCGTAATCATCCTTTTAAGGTAAATTGCCCTTTTATCGGAAGTACTCAAATCTTTGATTTAAAAGCTCTGCATAGTAATTTCTACATGGAAGCACCCTAGGCTAGCTTTGTTTGGATTGAACTTCTCGGGCGCCGGGATTCGGCCGGTGTTTTGATGTAATGTGCCATTCGTTTTAAAATGCTTTTTGATAACTAAGCTATTTCATACTCGCCACTCAACGTGGTGTAATTGTTAAATCCATTAAATGACACTCGTTTATTTTATGAGGATTATAACCTTCGTCTGTTTGTCATGTTTGTTTCAGTAGTTTTGCCTTGATTGTTCAAATTTAAGTAAACAATCTTTCGTCCTGAAGGATACGAGTTAAATTGTCATATATGCTTACTTTATTTCAGTCAAATTTGAATTTGCGTAAATTTTTCTGTGCCTTATGTGTGTTTGTAATTTGGAACTCAGTGCAATTTTACTTCATCTTCTATCAAATTATTTGGGTCAGGCTGTTTTGATCTAATTCAATATTTTGTTTGAAACTTAGGTGAGGGCTCCGGCTGCTCTTCAACACTTCATTCCAATCCCATTTCTGCTGTTGGAACAATTATGGATGTGGATCTGGATATGGAAGTGGACGATAAACCACCTGTGAAAACTGAAGAAGCCCAAACTAACGATCAAGAATCCTCAGAAGAGGCTCAGGGAGAAAACATAAATTTAACTTTCAATGAAGAGATGCCTGATGAGAAAACTGAAGAAATGCCCGAGTATGACACCCGAAGTGAAGTTTCATCATCGTCATCTGACTCTGATTCAAGTCAGCCCAGTATAAGTTCAGTTAGTACCAACTCTTCCAGTGGCAGAAAAGGTAGAAGTTCAAGACATAAACGGTCCTCTCATACATCTGAAAAGAAGAGTCCCACACCAGAAAAACGGCCTAAATCAAGAGAAAAAGGAAAGTCTTATGATTATGCTACTAAATTAAACTATCTGTTTCGTGATGCTCGATTCTTTGTGATCAAGAGTAATAACGCAGAAAACGTTACTTTATCTAAAGCTAAAGGAGTTTGGTCGACACTGCCTCAAAATGAGACAAAACTCAATCAAGCTTTTAAAGAATCCAGAAATGTTCTATTAATCTTCTCAGTCAAGGAGAGTGGAAGATTTGCAGGTTTTGCCAGACTCAATGGAGAGTCCCGGCATGATGTTGCTCCAATCTCATGGGTGCTACCACCTGGCTTATCAGCCAAGGCTTTGGGTGGTGTTTTTAAAGTAGATTGGGTGTGTAGGAAAGAACTTCCATTTACTGCTACAATGCATCTGTATAATCCTTGGAATGAGGGTAAACCTGTAAAAATAGGACGGGATGGTCAAGAAATAGAACCTAGAGTAGCAGAAGAGCTTTGTAGACTTTTCCCTGAAGATGAGGGAATTGAAATGACTCCAATATTAAGGAAGTCTAAGGAAGCAGCTAAACTAGTACGCCCAAGAAGTTCTAGTTACAGAAGAGAGGGATACAACAACAGAAGTAACCGCTTCAGTTCTTCACGGTCTTCATCATTTGGCTTCCGTGGTCGTGGTGCTTCCTTTAATCGAGGCCGAAAGACATTTGGTGTATCTCGTAATCGCCTTAGTCATAGTGGAGCTGTATATAAATCATCATCATCCCGACATCGGGAGAGGCTTCCACCTATGTGGTTTGGATCATCTCGTGATGGAAGCCGCCCGTTTGGTGCTGCAGCAGCTGCAGAGGCTTACGTAGCTGATTACATGCGTAGTCTACAGCATCAGCTTCCCCCAATGCCATATGCACCTCCTCCAGGGGTCTTTGCTGGGTCTCCGAATCCCTATGATTCAATCCCTCCACCAAGATACTATGATGGACTTCCTTTGCCAGAATATCCACCATTACCCCCAAGAAGTAATGGGTACTCAGATAAGAGGTCATATGATCGTTCAGTTGATGAGTTTTTATGGCGCACAAGAGAGAGGCGGGACCGTGACAGGGACCGAGACCATCATAGGTACCGTGAACGGCGATAGAGCTAGCGACTTAAATATTGTATATGATCTATTATTCCAGTTGCTAACATGTCCAGTGCTGTGTATTTTCTCTTGATAGATCTATGAATAATTCTGTGTTAGTTGAATTTTAAGAATTTTAACCACACTGTATAGTGCGGTACAGTATCTATTCTGTCAAAAGGTGTTGTATATAATTTTGTAAGTAGAAAGTAATTATGTAAAGGTGAAAATGAGAAGAATGAATCTGGGAGAATCCTCCCATTCCTAGTTGCGTATGAAAATTGAAAAAGGTGAATAAAAAGTGTGGGGAAATTGAACTGTGCTTTTCTGTAATATAAACTAAATGGTATCTTGTGGTGATATGAAAACGAATGTAACATATTGAACTTCATTCAATGTAATATTCCCACCCAAGACTATTACTGTGATATGAACAAGTGTGTAGTGTGGAGCTTTGCTGACAAAGTGGTTCTAATGGCAGAGGTACTGTCACACTGTATGTGTTCTGGACTTGTACTTCTCTTAGGCTGTGATACACTCCCCAGTCACAAAGTGGTGACAGCTTCAATGAAGTCATGAGTTCCAAGGCAAAATTTGCTAGTTGTGCTACATGGTCAGCTAATGGTTTATATGACATCACAATGTGCAGTTTAGCTCATCAAAAGTGTGGTGAAGCATTGTAGTGTATTGAATTTTCTGCTAATAGTGTTCAAGTCTATCTTTTACTTCTTTTAGTAGCTGAAAGTGTTAAAGATATTTTTACCTACAAGTTGTTTTATCACTTCAAAGGCTTGGACCCTAAAGGGATTAAAGTTTCCTTTGAAGTGTGTATCCTTTGAAACTTTCATCATCAAACAATAAATCTTCCCTTAGGGTTTATTTGATTACATATCAAATTTGGTCTTGCTAGGTGAATGCATGATTCCATTTTAGTTCAGCCACTTCATCAATTAAAATAGTTTTAGTGTTGTAATCTTAGAGGATAGTTGTGGATTCAATTTGGCAGTCAGCACAAATTAAAGAGCTTTATTCTCAGAGGCAAATGTGCAGAAATTGATCTCATCAGTTAAGTGATAGAATGCAGTAAGGGATAATTTCCATCAAGATCCAGAGAAGAGCCTGATAAATGTGTTGCCCATATATATTGAGAGAGGATTGTTTTTAAAGGAAAAGATATTGTCTAATTTTCAGTTATTTTTATTTTCATGCTTATCAGATTATTCCCAGTTGTGTGCCATTTCCAATTTCAACGCTACAAACTGTTGGTTTTTCGTTGCCTTTCATAGAGTAACCTTTCTCAGGTGGGAAATCACTTTTATAACTATAAATATATGGACTTGCATGGTCTGCAGTGGAACTAATGTTGTTGTTGAAAAATAGGTAATGCATTGGCATCACTTAACTCTGATGTCTTATTTTTTGTAATAAAATGAATACACCTACATGCATATTAATACTTACAATCCATACTCATGGTATTCTTAAAAATAAACTAATTATGAAATTTTAAAGTACACTATCACAGCTTCAGGAGTTTCAACAGTAGAAGCAAATCATTTAGATAAATATAAAAGAAGGCTCTCAACAAAGGGGAGACATATAAAACTGACATTAAGCTTACAAAAAAAGGTGGTTCGGACTGCTTGCTCATTTTCTTTTGCGTATTAGTTCCAGATTTACCAAATGCCTCATTGTGGGACGTCCATGTGGGCAGTTCTGAAATTTGAAACACTTCAGCTATTAATTCCTCTAAAAAAATCATAAGCAAAAATGATTTAAAAGAAATATCAACATACCCATGGCTGCTCAATCTCTCCCATATGGTCAACAAGTTGCCGCATAGTTGATTTGCTTAAGGCTGTACCTATCATGACAGATTTTCTGCATGCTCTAGAGGCAAACATTGCCCGCACTCGTGATGGACGACACATTGTATGAGGAGAATCCTGTAAATATAGAAACATACTGAAAGAGCGAGAAATAGATCAACTGGGTTCAAAATATCATGTATTCGGTTTACCTGCAGCATGAAGAGCAGTTCATCAATATCTTCTTTGCCAAACTCCCAATTGTGACTTATGGGTTTGGCTGCTAACCGAACTCGTTTTGTGGGATCCGCTGTAAAGAAAAATAGAAATGCAGATACAATTTAAGTAGAAAAGACATTTGTAGCAAACTAGAGAAGTTCAAGTTCCCACCTTCTTTGTCTATCTGAAAAGTGAAGCCATTTCTAGTGAATATATCTAGATTGTCCATCAAAATACATTCATTAACAGCTGTTAGATCAAGAGTCTGAGGACTAAAGGAATTTCATTTAGTTAACAATAAGCCAATCCAGCCAATCACAACAAAAAATTAAGCAGAAGATTTACCAGCTTACATGACAAGTTTTTGATTTTTCAGGGTTGTATGAGCTTGTAGAGTCTCAAAATTATATTTCTCATCAGTAGCATGTTGGTCTACTATAAATAAATCATGGCCTAGTTTGGTAATTATAAAGCCAAGATTAAACTGACCAATTATGTCCATCTAGGAACAGATATTGTTATAAAAACATGTATTGAACAAAGAACCCACAAACGATCATTAAGAGAACACAAACCTTCGAGAACATGTCTTTTGATATTTCTTTGTTTAGTTCTTGCTCAGCACTTTTATTTTTAGTGGGATCAATTTCTGCATAAAAACGAACACGAGGTTTCCCATTGAGAGAGGTCTCAACTCCCTTCTCATTGTTAACTTTAAATTTATGGAAAAGATTTTTCAGCTTGCTCATATTCATATTTATAGTAATTGTCCTTCGACCTGAAGGCTTTTTAACATTACTATCATTTAATATTGGTAATAATGTTTCAGTGATCCTGTTGACTTTATCTGAGCTAGTATATTCAGAGACACTAGCTTTATTCAAATCAGAAACTGGTGAATTTTCCATTTTATCACAAAGCTCATCTAATTTTATTGTAGAATTGTTGTCAGTCAATTGTAATCCACTATCTTCAGTTGAATAATGGGTTGTTACAACACTGCTGTTTAAGTTGTCATCTTCCACTAGGCCATCATCTAAAGTTTCCTCCGTTGGTTTAATACTATCATTCTTACTTTCAATTTCAAAAGAATCAGTCTGACCACTGGAGGTAACTACGGCACAATGGTCGGGTGAGGTTCTCATGACAGAAGATTTTGATTCATAGGATACAAAACCAGTTAAACACAGCTCTGAAAATTGAATAAATCATGTTTGTCAGAACTATTAGTGCAACAAACACACACAAGGAGAAAACACTAGGATTAAGTTCAACTTACGTTTCTTCCCACTGCCATCGTTGTTTTCATAGCAATTGGGTCTCTTTAATCCTCGCCTAGCAGAGGATTTTTCTCCTTTGGGTGACGCAAGATCTTGGTCTGCTTCAGACCTACTGTTTGAATGGCTGAAACTTTTTAGTAATGAGGAGAAATTACTTATCTTGCAACTTGATTTATTGTTTGGAGATGGTGTTGCAGAATTTGATGGCCCATTATCACTAGGAGGGCACTTTGATGGACCAATAGCTGCATTTTGAACTTGATATGTATGTGGAATTTTTTCAAATAATTTTAAAAGTGAAGCCTGTGGTTAGATAAGAAGTCATGAACTGGCAGATAATGTTTGACCCTTTCTGTAAGATCTATCAATAAGGCACAGGCATTTACCTTCACAGTTGCTACTAGAAGCTTTTCATTGTCAAGAAAAATCTGTCTCTTGTCTGGGGTTACATTTACATCAACACTTTCACGTGCAGTTTTAATATTCAAGAACACAAATGGAAACTGATGTATATTAAAATGGTGGTATACTTCATTAACTACTTTAGAAACCTGGAAAAAACAACAGATCAATCATATAACACTACACAAAGAAACTTAAGCAAAATAACTACAAATAACTGATAATATGACATGTGCAAATACCTTGGTTGGGTCACAAGGTCTGTTATTTATGTAATAAAATTGACGATCTGTTGAGCTACGACCCTGCCCATGAGCACAAGAAGATATGCAACCTTCTAATTCAAACCCACCCAATTCTTTAATATCATTTGAAAGACCAATTTCTTCTAGATTGGATGCTGAGGGGATCTCTACTTCAATATCCAAAAGACTGTTTGCCTTCAATAATCAAGAACATTAAGAAAAGTTTCTTTGACAAGTATTTTAATTACAAAGGAGAAAAAAGAGTGTGTTTAGATGATACCTGTTTGGCTCCAAATATGCACATTATATTTCCTTTAAAAGCATTACTCCCCTGAGTAGAAACTACAACAGATTTACCTCCTTTCTTTGTTTGGTTTGAGCATAAAATCCTGAGGGATGTTATTGTTTATTA
>NW_026267412.1:265417-269990 GCF_000697945.3 Frankliniella occidentalis | reverse complement strand
CGGGATACGCTCAATGTGGGGGCACCTATTCTGACTCTGTCGTTTCATGTGTGCCCCGTAGGAGGCTGGCGCGTTCGACGCGCACGTGGCGAGCATCGTGGTGGCCGCCGTGGAAGTGGTGGCTGCCGTGGTGTCCATGGGCTTGGTGGACCGGCTGGGCCGGCGCGTGCTTTTGATGATATCCGCTGTCAGCATGGCAATCTGCACGGGCACCATGGGTTTCTACTTCTACTTCAAGGCAAGTATTGATGTACATTATGGGAAGGAAACGCTCAACGTTAGCATTAATTAACGGACTGAATTTGTAAACTGCGGCGTTAATGTGCTGATCCAGGACTTCAAGGGCGAAGATTTGTCCAGCATCTCGGGGATTCCTGTCCTCGTTGTGTCCGTGTACATGTTCACGTTCTCCATCGGCTTCGGCCCCGTCATCTGGGTGATCCTGGGCGAGATCTTCCCGGACAGTGTGAAGGGCACTGCGTCGGGCGTGGCGGCCGGTGTGGGCTGGTTCTTTTCATTCGTCGTGACCAAGTTCTACCCGACCTTTTCGGAATCGTTGGGCGAGTACACGTGCTACTGGACCTTCTTCGCGCTCTGCATCCTGTCCTGTTTTTACATAGGCATTTTCTTGCCCGAGACCAAGGGAAAGACCTTGGACGAAATACAGGCTGACATGTGACGACGAATCTTACCTATTTGTAAAGAAATTTGTAAAATATATTTTTTTAAATATTTGTAAAAAAAGGGTTGTCAAGATTATGTAAGTCTGACCTTGCTTGGGGATCCCGAATACACACTGCTGCCACGTGCTAATGCAGGATAAAAAGAATGAGGAGGTGGGGGCCATAATTTGTGTACACATCTTATGATATCTTATCAGATTCTATACACGCTTTCCACACATGCAAGCTTAGGGTTTGTGGATTAACACCGTCGCTTCTTTTATCTGCTCTGCCGCTCTTGACATTTGGACGGCTCGCGCGCTCGCGTCGCGCCTCCCGCTCCGAGGCACATAGCGCGAGACTATTGTTGTGGTATGAAAAAGTTAGCAGTGTCGAACAGCGTTAGTGCGAAGAAGCGATGGAGAATTATACACACTACCTGAATTGTTCTTCCCCAACGTGGGTTTTATGGTTAAGTGTCGTGTGTTGACTTGGGTGGAAACGAACACGTTAATGTTTTGATCGTTTTGAAAATGGGTGACGCTCGTGTGCATCGGGTTAGATTTTATAATGTCGAGCCAAAGGCCATTCATTGTATGGCATACGATCCAGATCATCGAAAATTAGCACTTTCCAGGTTTGTAGACGAAGGTTCGAGGTTATGTGTTGCTCTTGGACGGAAGATATGTTTAGTAATTTCATTCTGTAATGGCGTGAAGTTATTTAAATGGCTCCGTGGCAGTGGATATAATGTAATGCTAAACTGCTTTGTTAAAATCAATCATGTTTTAAATGTTTGTTAACTAAAACACATTGTACTAGTCAAGTAAACATGCTCTTGATTGTTTATTTACACCCCTTGCAATATTAATTCT
Source organism: Frankliniella occidentalis (assembly GCF_000697945.3). Classification (NCBI taxonomy): domain Eukaryota; kingdom Metazoa; phylum Arthropoda; class Insecta; order Thysanoptera; family Thripidae; genus Frankliniella; species Frankliniella occidentalis. The sequence continues at coordinate 268,453 of NW_026267412.1, read as the reverse complement.
TTTCAAATTAATTTTTTATTTTAAAATTGAGTAAACTTCTTTGTTGTAGGGCTGATAGTTCAGTTGAGGTGTGGAATATTCGCAACACAGCATTTTTAGAGAGGACTATACCTGGCCGTCCTCAGGGTTCTGTGGAAGCATTGGCATGGTGTCATAATCGCCTTTTCAGCACGGGTATTCATGCAAGAGTTGTGGAACATAATTTAAAGACTCTAACAGCAAAGGTTTGTATTTTAAGTACTTCATCACCATTAATATTCTTGGAGGTAGAGTGCTTTGATGTATCTATGCTTCATTATTTCTATTTATTTTAAATTTTTGTTTTGAAAATTCTTTTAGTACTCAGTGTCAGTCACAGCTGGTCCAGCTTGGTGTCTTGGTGTTAACCGACAGAAAACTTGCCTTGCAGTAAATATAATTCTATTATTTCTATTTCCATCAATATGCTTTTTGTTCTATTGCGTATTTTATTTAATCAATTACTTTCCCTGCATCTCAGGTCGGCACTGAAGATGGTTATATCAATATTTTTAGTATAACAAGTGACAATTTACAGTATGAGAAGATCTTAGATAAGCAAGAAGGTAAGCTCGCTAGTTGCTGAAAATGGGAAAACTTAAACTGACTTTTTATCTGTAACAATTATTTTTTTCTTTTGCAACAGGACGAATATTGTGTTTGGCATGGGATTCTACTGGAGACTTTATTGCTACTGGATCCATTGACGCTGTAAGAATATGGAATGTACACTCTGGTCATGCCATGCACAAAATGGCTACTGGCCGTAATGAAGCCAAAAAGGAAACAATTGTTTGGTGCATAGCTATAACAGACGACTTCACTGTAATTAGTGGCGACTCCAGGTTGGTGTTCTTTCTGTCTATCTACATTGTCAGGTCTTTAAATACCTAATTCATTTTGGTCAACTTTTACAGAGGCAAAGTAACTTTTTGGAATGGTCACACTGGAATTAATACTGAGACTTACCAATGCCATGAAGCTGATGTCTTATGTCTAGCTCTGTCTGAGGATCAAGGAACAGTTTATTGTTCCGGTGAGTTGGTTTACAATTTATTTGGTCTGTTTCTTCACATTTTTGAATTATCTCAACTATTTCTTTCCTTATGTTCTGTAGGTGTTGACCCATTGATTGCTACTTTTACTAGGATCTCTATCCGTAGCTCTGGGGTACAAAATGGGATTACAGGAGCGTTAGGAGCCTCTAAAGCAGTATCACAACGCACTCAGTGGTGTAGATCTGCCAATCGGCGAATCCATGAACATGATGTTCGTGCCATGGCAATCTGTCATGATAAATTGTGTTCTGGAGGCATTGACTCATATTTAGCTGTCAGCAGACCTCCAAAGGTATTGGTAAAGCACCCTCCAATTCCTCAGGTCAGTTAAAAGAATGCTACCTAAACTATCTAAAGTGAATTTAAAATCTAGAATTAATCTAATCTTATCTATTTAGGCTCCATGTGTCGTTGTGTCACCGCAATCAAGGTGTTTATTGCTAAGATATACCTCATCTCTAGAAATATGGAAACTAGGTGGCACTGAAAAAATTCAGAAAAACCATTATGAGAATGGGTTTAAAAATAAGTAAATAAAATTTTCTATATGTTTGTTTTTCTATCTATTTCTATAGGGCAGCTTTTAATTTTAATTGATTTAAATCTAAATTTTTCCAGGCAAAGGCGTCACTCAGGAAGCGAAGGAACAAATGGATTCCCCAATGATTCTTCATTAGTAAAAGGAAGGCACGGAAAAAATCAAAACTCTGGAAGTAATTCTGAATCCCTCCAGCTAACCCAAAATCCAATTAAATTATTGGAGCTAAGGAGCCGTCATGATGAGCACATTGTTTCAGCAGCTTTGTCAAGTGATTCAAGATGGCTAGTGTACTCTACAGAATCTTTACTTCGGATTTATTCATTAAATCAAGTTTGTTGATCTGATATTTAACTTTATTGACATCTGAAGGTTACTTTTAAAATCAATTTAAAATTTCTTAAAACTGACTGTTTTTCAGGTGGATGACAAACCTCAACTAGAAAAAATTTCATTACTTCCTGAGCAATGTGTACCTGCCCACCTTTTGAAATTTTCTTCAGATAGTTCTAGTCTGTTTCTTGTGACACAAGAAGGACAGATTTCAGTTTTCAATCTGACCTTGAATGAACCATCTGTGACACTTCAGCATACCATTGATACATCCAAGGTGTTGAAAGATACTGTTCACCTCTTAGCAGTATCTGGAGATAAAAAATTCACAATAGCTGGAGATCATATGAGTAACATTGCTGTTTGGAAAGAGAAGGAGGTAACACAAAATCATTTTTGATTACTTTAATTTATTACTAAATGAATTCCATTAACTTTACATTTAAATTATTTCTTTTAAATTGACAGTTCTACTGCTCACTCCCACACTACAATTGTGCTCCATCGGCACTTACAATAAGCTCTTGCGCTACTTACCTAATTGTGGTGTATGTGGACAATAAGGTAAGCTTAAGAATCATTGTTTACGTTTTTTCATTAATAAGGGAAAGAATGTATATGTCTGTGGGAGTCTCTTAATGTTATAAATTTTTCTTTCAAAGTTGTCTCCTAACTTTTTTCTATCCGTCCCAATTTCTAGATAGTTGAATATAACTTGCAAGAAAAGAAGTATACACCATTTTCAAGAAAACTTGACAAACAGCATCCTAAGCAATGGTTGTCTCGAAACTTTCCCATCATCAATGTTACTTATGATCCAAGAGATAGTCAAAAATTAATCTTGCATGATGATAACACTATATGTGTGATTAATAAGCGGAAGGTATGTATTTTATTCATTGCATTTAAAATTAGACGTTCGGAAGAGCACTTCCGAGCACAGCATATTTTGTTTCGCTGTGCTTCCTGGTGCATTTCAAAGATATATTCAAAATGGTGTGGAAAGGAGGGCTACGCTACAACCCCCGATTTTCGACGATCGCCCTCTGGATATTTACATCAATATCGTTTGGGAATAACCTCCCCCTC
>NW_026267412.1:261807-265342 GCF_000697945.3 Frankliniella occidentalis | reverse complement strand
CAACCCCCTTCCCCTCTTTCCACCTCTGCCTCCCCCTCGCTCGTCCCTCGAGTCTCGAAGGGAGGGTTATGTCCGGTCCCTGACAAGATGATATCGTAAGTAGAAACCCCTCTCCTCCTCCTCTCTTGCCCGACCCGACCGTCCCTCTTCGCCGGTCCTTCCGAACGGAGGGGATCCGTGCAGCAATCAGACAGCACACTACATTGAGCAGTGCCGACACGATGCCTTATGATCAGCCCCTCCGCCTCCCCTTCCTTTTGTAGACCCTCCCCTTCCTTCCCCCGCTGGTTGGTTGCCTGGATGCACTCGGCCCTACCCTGCACACCTACACTGCCGTCCGTGTGTGCGATAGGGGAGGCTAGACGGACGGACGGACGGACAGGCGCAGAGTCGGGCGAACTCGCCCTCGGGGCCTGGCCTGGCGTGGCCCGGGGAGGGAAGGGCGCTGAATATTGCGAGCGCTACGTGGGGCGTGGCGGGGCGTGGCGGAGCGTGGAGCATGCATTGTCAACAGGGCCGACATCCGGCTTTATTGTGTGCAGCGAGTACGGGTCGTCTGGGTACACTTCGGGAAGCAGCGTCGTTTAGGACTCGGCCGCCGTCTCTGCGGCTCCCGGCGCGCCCCCTCGTCGTCCCCGCGAGCCGGACTCGATCGGGTTGAAGCTGGCGGCGCGGCGCGGTGGTGGACACTACACTCACCCCGCCTGGCGCATTCTCGGGGAAACTTACGAGGTTACCCGCTCAACCGTGGCACGGTAGACGCAGACAGAGATGCCGAAATTGGGGCGTATCTCTTGCCTCAGATTTGCGAAAGCCCTTTGTCGCTTCACACCTGCCTGGCTTCATAAAGTGACATGCATGGCGCGCAAGTGCACAGGGCTTCTCTGAGGGACTGCCGCCACATTGTGGGCCAATCTTCTGCCTCGCTGTCTATAGGCATACCCGCTGCCGTCCCACGTGTCTTGCAGGCCAGAAAGTACCCCCGTTTTTCTCAGATTCAATCGGTAAAATACGGGAGCTCGTCGCCTGCGAGACTCGGGGTAGGCCACCCTGCAGTACACGTACGCGTTGCAGGCACAATTTTGCCTACCTAGCGGGCGCTCCGAGAGCTTACAGTTTCCTGACGGCCAAATGAAGGGCGTACGATCTGGATAATCCCCATCCGAGCCGGGACCCGCCGTCGGGGCGCGGCAAGCCCGACGGACAGGCGTAGGCGTGGCTCACTGGCTGCGGCGGACGGGGCGTGTTCTGTCCACCCGCTCGGCCAGCCAGAGAGAGGGAGAGGGGTAGGCGCGCCGCAGGCGAAGCGAGACGAATCGTCCACGGCCCCGTGCAAATCGAGCCGACGACCCCTCCCCTCTTTTCTCTTTTTAATCGTTGTCTTTGATGATTACGCGGCGTTAATGATCGCCGCCAGGGTATCGTTCCGGGCCGGCAGACAATTACGCCGTTTAGCGACAAACGGCCGCATGCGTTGTTATTGTGTGACGCGTCATAACGGCACAACAATGAGGCTGGCAAATGGTGCGCGCTGCTGACCGGCCCGGCCCGGCCCGGCCCGACGGGCCCCCGGGCGGGGGCGGGAACGGGGCGCGCCGGGCTGGACTGTTTGCGACCCCGCGTCGTCCCCTTCCCCCGTTGCTCTCCCCCTCTCTCCTGGCGTGTCAGCCCTGTGGCCGTAGCCAGACGGGCCCGCACCTGGTTCAAAAAACGTTTCTCCTACCTCGCTTGTTGTTCTACCCCGCGTAATTTCTTTTTTCTGACCGTCAGGAGTTGGCACCGGCCGAGGCCAAGATACCGCGCCTGGACCCTCCGCTGAAGACGGACGAGGCTGAGCAGCGTGCGCACCCCGGAACCAGCAGCCCTGAGCACGCCTTCCACGTCATCAAGCGCTACAAGGTGCGTTTTATTCACCCCAAGTTTTCTTGTGTTTTCCCCCCCTCCCCTTTTTGTTTGGTGTACGCGTGCGTCGTGTTTGCGTTTTTGTTTCTTTTCCTACTTTGTCCCTTCTTTCTTCGGCAGCACCTGGTGTATTTCGGCTGGCTCTCCGGGGACGAGGTGGTGGCCGTGGAGGTGAGCCCGCTCCGACTGCTCAAGCAACTCCCGCCCGCGCTGCACAAGAAGCGTTTCGGCATGTGAGGCTCGAGGCTCGTATTGCGACCGCAAAATAAGAGGAATCATGACGAGAAAATAAATACAGACGTAAATGACACATGTTTTTCTTCATTGAACCCACGTCGTTTATTTTTACAAACTTGATTAAAGTCTTAACAAATATGTTTCTCTTCCAAATAATTAAAAACACTTTTAAATATGGAAAGTTCTAAGAACGTTGTAAATCATGTAAATATGCTGAACAAAAAATTGGGGTACAAAAGTGCCAAGAACAAAAATGTAAAATTTCCGATTTCAAAAAATGAAATATAAACTGTTAAGATAAACTTGTGTACAAAAAGAAAAGAAACCTTACAAAATTGTGTCCCTCGCACCGCGTGGACCGCGCTGCTTCTGGCGGAGCGTTGTTGTACCCGAGGTCGTGGAAAAACAATATCACCTGACCGGAGGGGCAATTAAAGTCGTCTAGCCGCGCCCCGCAGTGGAATGGGCGGCGCGCCCGCCAGCGCAGAGTATTAACGAAGAACAATTCTTCCCGCTCGGCTTGGCTCGGCGAGGACCAGCCCGGCGCGCCCCCTCTTCCCTCCCTCCCCCGCAGCGCAGCCCGCGCCGCCGGACACAGACTAGACTACCCCAGGAAGATGAACGACTGCCTGCCCCGGGGAACGTCGCCGGGCTGCTCCGGGGGGTCGATCGTCCGCAGCGGGGACTTGTAGAGCGCGCCCACCCGCTCCAGGCTCAGCTCGGGCTGCGAGGAGCGCCAGCCCACCAGACCTGCGGCAGGAGGCACTCCGTGAGGCGCGGCGGGTATACGGGACGGGGTGGAGCAATCAAATCACCTACTTCAATTCGTTTGCATTGGCGGTCGTTGCCCCCTAGCTTACCCGAGCTCAGCAGGGGGATGGGCGGCGAGGGCAGGATGGCGTCGTGCCGCTTGTGCTGGTGCTCGCCGCGCGGCCGCACGCGCCGCGGGTCCACGCGCACCGCGGCCGCCTCCTGCTTGAAGGCCAGCTCCTGCTCGGCGAGGAAGCCCCACTTGCGCTGCCAGGTGCGCCGGGTCATCTCCTGGAGGTGGACCTTCTCCTTCCTGCGGATGCACTGCGAGAGTTGAGCGGCCAAAGCGGGGGAGGGGAGAGAGGGGGTGACGGGGATCAACATCCCCCGGGCACGGGATGGGGGGGGGGGGCATGGGGGGTGCTGGAATTCATTGCTTGGCAACACCGCCCCTGCCGCGCCGCTACGCACCGCCCGCCCTACAGGGCCTGGCGGGCCCGGCTGACAAAAGCCCAGACTCGGGGGCCGCAAGGACCACAATGACGCGCAGCGCCGCGCCACGCTCACGGGGCGGATGTGCTCCAAGGGGACGCTTCCCATCAATGCATCAATTGACGTCTGAAGGGGGAGGGCGGGGCGATGACGG